>NW_012102876.1:415578-430243 GCF_000951045.1 Mandrillus leucophaeus
TAAATGTGTCCCAGAGATTCTGATATGTTGTGTCTTTGTTCTCATTGGTTTCAAAGAACATCTTTATTTCTGCCTTCATTTCATTATTTACCCAGAAGTCATCCAGGAGCAGGTTATTCAGTTTCCATGTAGTTAAGCAGTTTTGAGTGAGTTTTTTAATCCTGAATTCTAGTTTGACTTCGCTGTGGTCTGAGAGACAATTTGTTGTGATTTCTATTCTTACACATTTGCTGAGGAGTGTTTTACTTCCAACTATGTGGTCAACTTTTGAATAAGTGTGATGTGGTGTGAGAAGAATGTATATTCTGTTGATTTGGGGTGGAGAGTTCTGTAGATACCTATTAGGTCCAGTTGGTGCAGAGCTGAGTTCAATTCCAGAATATCCTTGTTAACCTTCTATCTCATTGATCTCTCTAATATTGACAGTGGGGTGTTAAAGTCTCCCACTATTATCGTATGGGAGTCTGTCTATGTAGGTCTCTAAGGACTTGCTTTATGAATCTGGGTGCTCTTGTATTGGGTGCATATATATTTAGAATACTTAGCTCTTCTTGTTGCATTGATCTCTTTATCATTATGTAATGACCTTCTTTGTCACTCTAGATCTTTGTTGGTTTAAAGTCTGTTTTATCAGAGACTAGGATTGCAACCGCTTGCTTTTTTTTTTTTTTTTTTTCTTTCCATTTGCTTGGTAGATCTTCCTCCATCCCTTTATTTTGAGCTCATGTGCATCTCTGCACGTGAGATGGGTCTCCTGAATACAGCACACTGATCGGTCTTGACTCTTTATCCAGTTTGCCAGTCTGTGTCTTTTAATTGGGGTATTTAAAGGTATTCAATTAGGAAAAGAGAAAGTCAAATTGTCCCTTTTTGCAGATGACATGATTGTATATTGAGAAAAGCCCATCATCTCAGCTCAAAATCGCCTTAAGCTGATAAGCAACTCCAGAAAAGTCTCAGGATACAGAATCCATGTGCAAAAATCACAAGCATTCCTATACACCAATTACAGACAAACAGCAAACCGAATCATGAGTGAACTCCCATTCACAGTTGGTACAAAGAAAATAAAATATCTAGGAATCCAACTTACAACAGATGTGAAGGACCTCTTCAAAGAGAACTACAAAACCACTGCTCAATGAAATAAGAAAGGGCACGAACAAATGGAAGAAGATTCCATGCTCATGGATAGGAAGAATCAATATCATGAAAATGTCCATACTTCCCAAGGTAATTTATAGATTCAATGCCATCCCCATCAAGCTAACTATGACTTTCTTCACAGAATTGAAAAAAAACTACTTAAGTTCATATGGAGCCATAAAAGAGCCTGTATTGCCAAGACAATCCTAAGCAAAAAGAACAAAGCTGGAGGCATCACGCTACCTGACTTCAAACTATACTACCAGGCTACAGTAACCAAAACAGCGTGGTACTGGTACCAAAACAGAGATATAGACCTATGGAACAGAACAGAGGCCTCATAAATAACACCACACATCTACAACCATCTGATCTTTGACAAACTTGGCAAAAACAAGAAATGGGGAAAGGATTCCCTATTTAACAAATGGTGCTGGGAAAACTGGCTAGTCATTTGTAGAAAGCTGAAACCGGATCCCTTCCTTACACCTTATACAAAAATTAATTCAGGATGTATTACAGGCTTAAATGTTAGACCTAAAACCATAAAAACCCTAGGAGAAAACCTAGGCAATGCCATTCAGGCCATAGGCATGAGCAAGGACTTCATGACTAAAACACCAAAAGTAATGGCAACAACAGCCAAAATTGACAAATGGGATCTAATTAAAGTAAAGAGCTTTTGCATGGCAAAAGAAACCACCATCAGAGTGAACAGGCAACCTACAGAATGGAAGAAAATTTTTACAATCTACCCATCTGACAAAAGGCTAATAACCAGAATCTACAAAGAACTTAAACAAATTTACAGGAAAAAAATCAAACAACCCCAAGTGGGCAAAGCATATGAACAGACACTTCTCAAAAGAAGACATTTATGCCGCCAACAGACACATGAAAAAATGCTCATCACTGGTCATCAGAGAAATGCAAATCAAAACCACAATGAGATAGCATCTCACACTAGTTAGAATGATGATAATTAAAAAGTCAGGAAACAGCTGATGCTGGAGAGGATGTGGAGAAATAGGAACTCTTCTACACTGTTGGTGGAAGTGTAAACTACTTCAACCATTGTGGGAGACAGTATGGCGATTCCTCAAGGATCTAGAACTAGAAATACCATTTGACCCAGCAATCCCATTACTGGGTATATACCCAAAGGATTACAAATCATGCTACTCTAAAGACACATGAACACATATGTTTATTGCGGCACAATTCGCAATAGCAAAGACTTGGAACTAATCCAAATGTCCATCAATGATAGACTGGATTAAGAAAATGTGGCACATATACAGCATGGAATACTATGTAGCCATAAAAAAGGATGAGTTCCTGTCCTTTTTAGGGACATGGATGAAGCTGGAAACCATCATTCTGAGCAAACTATCACAAGACAGAAAAGCAAACACCACATGTTCTCACTTATAGGTGGGAATTGAACAATGAGAACACTTGGACACAAGGTGGGGAACATTATACACCAGGGCCTGTCGTGGGGTGGGAGGATGGGGGAGGGATAGCATTAGGAGAAAACCTAATGTAAATGACAAGTTAATCAGTTCAGCAAACCAACATGGCACATGTATACATATGTAACAAACCTGCACGTTGTGCACGTGTACCCTAGAACTTAAAGTATAATAATAAAAACATTTTACTTTAGAAATTAACCTTCCCTTGTGTTGGCAACTTTATTTTGAAAGTCATTTCTTCACCATAACATTAAATAGAAAATATGGAATAAGAAAAGAAATTAGTTGCTGAATGCAAGTACAGAGCAGCGAGAGTTATTTTGTTGTTTTTTAAACTATTTTTCAACATAAAAAAAGTAGAAAGAATAGTATAATGAACCCTTATGTATTCATAAAAAATATAGAGGTTAGTTTACTTTTTAGTATATACTCTATCACTGAAAACCTTTTTGCTATCTGAAAACAGTATATCAAAGAATTTTTCACCTATGTTCACACTGAAGAGAGGCTTCTAGATCTAATTTCTTTCAGCAGGCCCAGGCCCGTTTCACAAGGCAAAAGGAAAATACAAAAGAAGTAGCGTGTAGAGCTGGAAGAGCTTTAAGTAAGTCCCTTCTGTGGCCTGGCCTGCTTCTTAAGAGGTGTTTATGTTAACAGATGTGACAGCCCTGTGGCCAGCTTGAGGCAAAGATGGGAAGAAAGGAAAAGGAGAGAAGGCAATGTAGGTACAAACAAGAGAAAACGAACTGGTGGTAGGAGACGGTTAAGAAAGGGAAACTGAATTATATGTGAAATAAAATAGTCATAACTGTTCACACAAAGGGCAAGAACTTTAGAATTCAGTTCCAGCTCCCTCACTTGTTACTTCTGTGTCTGTGAGTGTATCTCTCAACCTTGCTAAAGCTCAGTTTCATCATCTGCAAAACAGTGCTAGTGATTCTTACCTGGAGGGGCATCTTTGATATTGTCAATATTGGTTTATAAAATAATGTGTATAAAACCCTTGGCACATCATTAGTGGTCAATACTTGGTAATACAGATATTATTATTACATTCATAATTTTAAAAGACCTGGTTTTAACTTGATTATTGCTTTTATTTCTGAAATTACACTTTTTTTTTTGAGAAGCAAGTACAAGACATGAGCATGTGGCTTTTCAACTTGAAAATGAGAAACTGGGAATATGAAAGTAGTCTCAGTTATCTGAAAATCTGTCATGTGGGTGAAGGGTTTGATGTTTTCTTTTCCTTTGGGATCCCAATAGGCAGAAAGTTTTAGGAGAATACATTTTTATTTAACATAATAAAGACATTTATAACAATGAGACCAGTCTAGAAATTATGAAGAGCTATCTCACAAAAGTCTTTGCAAGAATTTTTGTGCTAGATCAGGATTTTTCAATCATGGCAGTATTGACATTTTGGATCAGATAATTCTTTGATGGGATTTTGTCCTGTGTATTATAGGATGTTTTGCAGCATCTTTAGTCTTAACCCACTAGAAACCAATAGTCCCCACTGTGACTACCAAAAGTGTCTCCAAATGTAGCCAGATGCCTTTTGAGGGGCAAAATTACCTACAGTTGTCAACCACCACATTAGATTAATAGTTGTCCAAAATAGCTTCCAGTTCTAAAGGGGTTCAGGATGTTGTTTTAGCAGCCACTGTGAGAAAGAATTTAAGCACAATAGAGAATTTGAGGGATCGGAGTGCTTAGCTTCTGTTTTGACCAATCGTATCAGTGAGAACAGCTCATTTTCAAATGGTCTCTGTTATGAGGATTCTGCTAAAGTACTCATATAAACATCATTATCTAAAAACATATTTTGCTTACTCAACTAGAATCCTTTTTAGAATTCCATGAAAATTATTTTGGTTACCACGAGCTCCTGAATCTTTCATGTGATGTAGACCTTTGAAAGAGAATTTGATTACTTTTAAAATTCAGAATTCTTTTTTTTTTCACATTCACTGTCATCAGTGCCCAAATAACAGTTGGATATGAATCAAAAGGAAAAATGGGATAGCAGTATAAAGATCTAACAAGTTCATCAATAATTAAAATGACATGAGGATACCCTCATGTACTTGATATTTTTGTCATATAAATGAAAGGTTTGTTTTCTTCCCCTGTGGAATCTCAAAGTTTGTTTTCTTCCCCAGTACATTGTTCTTGGAGAACAAATATTAATTTAGTGACCACTTTGGCAAATAATAATGTTTGGGTTGATGGAAAAGACAAGAGAGCTTTTCTTCACCTCAAGGAAGCTCCATTAGTTATATGTGACTCTGGAGCCTCCCTGTGGGTTGCTTCCTACAGGAGAAGGACATCTCACCCTGGGCCTTGACTCTTGAGGTGGCCCAGGGAGCCCTCAGTACGAAGGCTCTCAGTCCACTGCAGGCTTGTTTCAGAAGATTCAGGTTCAGAAGTGCAAGAGATGAAGATAAAGAAGTTGGATGTCTACAGTCTATATCCATCATAGTTTTTCTTTTCTTACTTTTTCATTTAAGAAAAAAATTGCCTTATTTCTTCTGGTTCTGTAAGAATCTTTTACCAAAATGACAGAGAGGAGAAAAAGGGATAATTGTAGTAAAGCAGGTTATTGGAGACCACTTCTTCCATTCTTTCAAAAAAAGATTGTTCTCTGAAAATTATCACAGATAGGGGGGAGGGGGCATGTGAGGAAGGGAAGGGGAAGGGAAAGGAAGGGGAAGGGAAAGGGAAGGGGAAGGGAAGGAAAGGGATTATTCAGTGGGAAATGCTGCTTAATATATAGTTTAATATGCATAGTGCCTACTAATGTATTAGTGGTTTTGAGGAGTTCTTTAATATATAATCTCATTAATTTTTTTTCTTCCTTTTTTTTTTTTTTTTTTCTTTTGAGACAAGGTCTGCCTCTGTCACCCAAGCTGGAGAGCAGTGGTGTGATCATGGTTCACTGCAGCTTGGACCCCCAGGCTTAGCTTCCTGAGTAGTTGGGACTACAGGCACATGTCACCATGTCTGGCTAAATTTAAAAAAAAAAAATTATAGAGATAAGGCCTCTCTATGTTGCCCAGGCTAATCTCAAACTCCTAGCCTCAAGCCGTCCTCCTGCCTCAGCCTCCCAAAGTGCTGGCATTATAGGCATGAGCCACCCCATGCCACCAATCCCATTAAATTTTGTTCACTCGTTAAGTTAATGCTTTCTCATCTTCCCACTTTTTGGTCTCACCCTGGGAACCAACCTCATTTTATTCCACGTATTCACACCTTAAACTCCGCCCATTCTCTTTGAGTTCTCTGGGAACTCTTACTCGTCCTTCACATCTCATCTTCATATCACTTCTGCTGAGCAGGCTTCACTGACCCTCCCTATTAGATTAAGTTTCCTGACCTTTCCTTTTGTGAGCAACCCATGTGCACTCTTCAACACCAATCATTAAATTATTTGTTTAATTATTATCTGTTTAGACCATAGACCATAAGCTCCATGAGCCCTTTGAAAGCCCTTTGAAAGATGAATTCATAACACAATATCTGGCACATAGTCAATGCATATCTGTTGAAAGAGTAAAAACCACCTAATACAGAGTTCAGGACCTAGCTTGAAAGATGCTTTGTGGATAGATCCTCCTTCCCCCATCTCTTTATAGCACACTCTTCCTTAGAGGGTGCAATTACAGAAAAGGAAATTTGAAGGGATAAAGAAGAAAGGAGAAATACTTATTTCCAAAGTGGCTCTCATTTGGAGTAGACTGAGTCAGAATAGAGTATTTAATTAAAGTCTAATCTTTGAGGTCATGGTGCTTATTTCTCTCTAACAAAAGCAGAGGGGAAAATGTATCTATGGCAAAGGTCTTTAGAAAGAACCACCAGAGACAAATAGACACAATTTGTGTATTATATCTGGTCTATAACAAAATCATTTTTCACCTCACCTCCCTTATTCTCAGCACAAACAATAATGGAAAATTACTTACTCCTAATTCTGTGCATATCTGACAAATGCTGTCAATATTTCTTAGATTCACCTAGCACCTTGTAGATTGAAATAGACCTTGACTTTACAAGGTTAGGTTTTGCATTCACATTCATTCATATTTTAAACATCAGTTTCTGTATGTTTTACTTATGCCTTATTAAATCTCAATTCTAAATACTGTTTTCTTGAAACCACTCTATCTCATAGATATTTTAAATTGTTACAATAATTGACTTTAAATAAAATTTTAAGGCAAAGAAATTATTTTTATCAGACCATCTGTTTATCATGTACGCTTAGGAAATGGTTTATAGCTTTCACAGATTTGGGAGGTTACAAGCTCGCTCATTTGTACTATCCCCCAAGGGAGTTTTTGTTTTCATAAGTGGAAAATAGGCAAACCTTGCTGCTGCCTAGACATGAATTTGAGTAAGGCAAATATTTCTAAGCTAAATTTTACATTATGCTATTATGGTAATTTACAGTCTTTTCCTGCCATTTCCTTCTTTGTCCAATTACTTCTATTTGGCACTTAGAAATGTAAAATGCATGCTTTCAAACATTTTCACTGCACAGTTGTCTTAAGAGTTCCCTTGAAGTAAAACAAAGCAATTTCCCATATGGTGATTCCCACTAAAAAGTGAGTATCACATCTTTGTCAAAGATAATAGCACCTACTAATTAAGTGCCTAAGAGGTTCTTTCACAGCTTTTGCAAATATTATATTATTTAATTCTTACTATATGCCTATGAGACATGTATTGTTAACTCGGTGATGCAGAAAAGAATGTGGCTCAGAGAAACTAAATAGCATGCCCAAAGTCAAACATTTAGTTAAGGTAGAGGTGAGATATAAACACAGACCTGTCTGAAGGCGTGTTATTAACTGTTCTGCACTGTGTCTCTTCTGCCACACTATCCATCCATGCTGAGGACTTTCATATTTCTAACACTTTTCTTATTTTTGGACATCTATGTTGCTGGTGTCAGAAAACAAAAGTAAGTTTAAAATTACCATTTAGAACTGAGGTTTATTGAAAACACATATATGTGTTTTCTATAGTAATGTGAAAGCTTTGGATTGTCCATACTACTAAACTCTTCTAATATTGTGAAGTGGTGACATTTGAATAAATCCCCCTATTTTAAAAAGTCTAATACTTATTTTTATATACTGTGCCAGTTAGAAAGAATCAAACTGATAATATATACAGCTATTACAAATTCAGTAGTTTGAGTTTTAGCTCACTTTTTAAGATGGAGATTAAGTTTTTCACAGTGAAAGTACAAGTTCAAAGTACCAAAGACAGGACACAGAAATACTATTTCTGTCAAGGTAAAGCTAAGCTTGAAGCACTGATTTATTAGGAAGGCAAAGGTTGGAGTTCTGATTATTTAAAATGCTTCACTATTTTTCATACATGACATTGACTTCCCTACACAAGAACGATATCCTAATTTGATGGGTTTTCCAAGGAAATTGTGATTGTTTCTTGCTGTGGTACACTCATATTTTCTCATGGTAAAACCTCACACATGTTTGCTGCCAAGATTGATGAAAATTACAGGACCTTGTGTAGTATCAGATTGTGGATTCTGGAATACTACAGCTTGGGATGGAGACCTGTATGCTCTACTTTCTAATATTATGACTGTGGAGATGAAAATTAACATACTTAATCTTTGGTTTACTTCTTTATGAAAATGTAGTTAATGATAGCAACTTTTCCATGGAGTTACTCTGAATATTAATCAAAAACATATAATTAAGTGGTATGTGTGGTGCTTGGAATATAGTAAACTCTCCATAAATGGATTTAGTTATGGCTGTTTCAGATAATGACTGAGGGACCAAAGACACGGATTAAATTAAGATTTTTTGTCTCATTTTTCAGTATGTAGTAACTGACTAAGCTTTGGCCACAGATTGGTTTAGAAACAGTCATTTTGGGGGGCTGATGACTTATTTGCCTTTTATGGTCTTCTAGCCTCAAGGATGAATGATGTTTTAGGATAGGTTTCCTTGGAAACAGGCTGGCAGGCATATTGCATACAGCAGATTTGTTGGGAAGTATGCTTAGGACAACAATCAATAACGATTAACTAAAAACGCAAGGCAGAACTTGAACTATGTGATACAAGTCCATAGATGTCCCAGAAGATCTGATGGGAGCTCTGCAGATGAAATGATACCTTACAGTGGTTCTGTCTTGAAGCTAGGGGGCCAAACCTTTGTAACCCCCAATTGACCAGTCATTGGATTTGAGATACCTCCAGAGTGAGGCACTTAGACATAGGCAAGGAAACTTTGTTCTGTGGATAGCTATTCCTGGGGCAGGTCTCAGTAGTGAGCCCTCCCAGGCAACCTTTTCAGAACCTGGAAGAATGGTGAATGAGTGTGTTGATTCTGGAAGTTGGGCAGAGGTTGTGAAAGGAAAGTGTCTGAGCAGTGCAACACAGTGTCCATTAAGTAGCTTTTAAAAACATGGATGTTTTATGAGATAATTCTCCATTTTTAAAACTAGAAATTAAATGTGATGTAAATCTAAATTCTAGTTTATCTACACTAATTAAACTTTAAAAGTCTGTTGTCCAAACTACAAATTTATTTACATTTGAGAAGTCTAAAACATAGAGTGTTGAAGTGACCAAAGTAACCAAAATAATACAATCAATAGCCAGAACCCATTTGTTGACTCTTCTCCCACTTTACACCTTTATTGATTTAAAACCTGTGTAGAATGTAACATTTTGTTCTTCAACTATGTAATGGATGTCTGCAAGTATTTTCCAGCTGTGCGCTGTGATTACCAAATTTAAGACTATCTACCAAATCAAATCCTTTATTAAGGTTTGCACTCACCTAATTTACCTGTATAAATTACAGATGATTGGAAAAAGTCCTAACTTAAGAAAGCATGAAACCTAGTGCTTACTACAAAATGTAGCATATCTTCATATTTAGCTGAGGTAGACATTAATTTCATACTAATTTCATGGATTCTCAATTATGGAAATAATGCAGAATCTGCCTTTTAAATAGTAGTAATTAATTGATGTTTACATGAATACCTCTTTATTCTTCTGTTATTATTTTTATTCAGGAACAAACTGTCATGCGCGTCCATGTGAAGAGACCACCAAACAGACTTTGTGTGAACAATAAAGCTTTTTAATCACCTGGGTGCAGGCGGGCTGAGTCTGAAAAGAGAGTCAGCAAAGGGAGACAGGGATGGGGCTGTTTTATAGGATTTGGGTAGGTAGTGGAAAATTACAGTCAAAAGGGGTTGTTCTCTGGCGGGCAGGGGCTGGGGTCACAGGGTGCCCAGTGGGGGAGCTTTTGAGCCAGGAGAAGGGATTTCACAAGGTAATGTCATCAGTTAAGGCAGGAACCAGTCATTTTAACTTCTTTTGTGACTCTTCAGTTACTTCAGGCCATCTGGATATACACATGCAGGCTTGGGCTCAGAGGCCTGACATTCTTGTCTTCTTGTATTAATAAGAAAAACAAAACGAAATAGTGGTAAAGTGTTTGGGCAGTGACAGTTTTTGGGTGGTAAGGAGAGATAATGGACAATATTTCTCAGGGCTGCTTTGTGCGGAATTAGGGATGGCATGAGAACCTAGAGTGGGAGAGATTAAGCTAAAGGAAGATTTTGTGGTAAGGGGTGATATTGTGGGGTTGTTAGAAGAAACATTTGTCATATAGAATGATTGGTGATGGCCTGGGTATGGTTTTGTATTAATTGAGAAACTAAATGGAAGACACAAGATGCAAATAAAAGAAGGAGAAAAACAGGTATTAAAGGACTAAGAATTGGGAGGACCCAGGACATCCAATTAGAGTGCCCAAGGGGGTTCAGCATAATTATTTGCTTGGTTGGCGAGTTTTTTGGGCTCTATGCTTGAGTTTTTTTTTTTTTTTTTTTTTTTTTTTTTTTTTTAATGTTATCATACAGCAGGCCAGATTGATTTAGGTAAAAACAACACTCTTCGTTTAAAAATACAGAGTCTTCTTTTTTTTTTTTTTTAGTAGTGAGTAAGTCAAGTCCTTGGCGATTTGGGATGAAAGAGAAATGCAAAGCCAGCAATGGTTTGTTAAAGAAGGATTAGAAATGGCTAGGAGAGAGTGAGTGAGATTGATAGTGTGGTGGAGATAGCTGGGGAGAGGTAGAGGGTGGCATAAGAACGGGAATGAGAATAAGAGTGCATATAAAAGTAAAGAATAGGACTTCATCAAGGTGAAGTGTACCCTGTCAGCAAAGATAATCTATCCACTTTATTATTATTGGAGTGTACCCTGTCAGTAAAGATCATCTATCCACTTTAAGAGAGAATTAAGGGTGGTGGTTTGAGGTAAAACCAGGAGATATCAGTTATGATGGTTTGAAGGAAAAGTGTAAACTGGCAGTGTAAACAAGGGCAGAATATTTCTGGGTAGTTGAGAATGGTGAATAGGAGGATGACTAGTCAGAAGATAGTAGGGAGGACAAGTTTTTGGGGTGCATTTCAAATTGGGCTGGTGTCTGGAATGAGACTGGGGCCTAATAAAAAGGAGCATCCCTGCAGGAGCTCAAATGGGCTGTATCCTGTAGCATCCCAAGGACAGAACAGAATTCTGAGAAGGACAGTGGTAAAAGTATTGTCCAGTCCTTTTTAAGTGAGGTGTGTTTTAAAAAGACCATTAGTCCATTTTACCTTTCCTGAAGACTGAGGATAGCAAGGAGTATGAAGATTCCACTGAATACCAAGAGCCTGATAAACTGCTTGGGTGATTTGACTAATAAAGGCCAGTCCATTATCAGACTGTATAGAGGTTGGAAGGCCAAACCAAGGAATTACATCTGACAGAAGGGAAGAAATGACCATGATGGCCTTCTCAGACCCTGTGGGAAAAGCCTCTACCCATCCAGTGAAAGTGTCTACACAGACCAAGAAGTATTTTAGTTTCCTGACTCAGGGCATGTGAGTAAAGTCAATTTGCCAGTCCTGGGAAGGGACAAATCCCTGAGCTTGATGTGTAGGGAAGGGAGAGGGCCTGAACAATCCCTGAGGAGTAGTCAAATAGCAGACAGAACACTGAGAAGTGATTTGCTTGAGGATAGATTTCCATGATGGAAAGGAAATGAGAGGTTCTAAGAGGTGGGCTAGCAGCTTGTAACTTACATGGAAGAAGTTATGAAATGATGATGGAATAGAATGGACCTATGAGGCTGGAAGGAGATCCTTGGTCCAAGAACCATTTGCCTTGTGTGGGAAGAGATCGATAGGTGGAAGTTTCAGTTGGGGAGTAGGTGGGAGTGACCAATGAGAAGGAGAAAAACTTCCATGAGTGACAGAAATTGGAATGCTAGCTGCTTTTTAAGCTACCTTAACAGTGTAAGCGTTACCCTGAGTGATGGGATCTGATGCCTTTTGATGGCCCTTGCAGTGAATGACTCCAGCTTCCTTTGGAAGTAAAGCAGCCTTGAGAAGAATTTTTATTAAAGAGGCATTAAGGATGGAGGACCCTTGTTTAATGAGGAAAATTCTTTCTGCCCATATAACAGCATGGTGGTGCAGGATATGGAAGGCATATTTAGAGTCAGTATAGATATTGACACATAGTCACTTTGCAAGAGTGAGGGCTCGAGTTAAGGTAATGAGTTCGGCTTGCTGAGACATAGTGGAGGGGGCAGAGCAGTAGCCTCAAGGATAGATGTGGAAGATACTATGGCATAGCCTGCCATTGCTAATGAGTGGCAATTAGGCCCGGTGGAACTGCCATTGATAAACCAAGTGTGATCAGGGTGAGGAACAGGAAAGAAGAAATATGGGGAAATGGAGTGAATGTCAGGTGGATCAGAGAGATACAGTCATGGGGATCAGGTGTGGCATCTGGAATAATGTGGGGGACAGCCTAAATCAGTTAACGTCAAGTAGTTTGCACAGAAAGGCTGCAAGGTGTAGTCCTGGCTCTTGTGTAAGAATTCTGACTGCACAGTCCTGTAATTTGACTGTATGTAATGAAAAAGGGTTGGAATGAGTTAGGGAGAGCTAGTGTGGGAGCAGCTTTAGGGCTGTTTTTTAAGGCATGGAAAGGGATGTGGGGAAAGGATTTAGGATCTATGGAGTCATCTAGGTTTGCTTTTGTAAGTTTATATAATGGTTTAGTCAGGATGTAAAACTAGGTATCCAAAGGCAGAAGTACCTAACCATGCATAGGAAGGAAAGGAGTTGTTGTTTAGTAGAAGGGGTTGGGGTTTGGGAGATTAGCCAGGCACGATCAGCAGGGAGAGTATGTGTGTTTTCATGAAAAATTATGCCGAGATAGGTAATGGATGAGGAAGAAATTTGGGCTTGACTGAAGTAATGGGGGCTGTCCGTGAAGCCTTGTGGCAGTACAACCCAGGTAATTCGCTGAGCCTGATGGGTGTCAGGGTCAGTCCAAGTGTAAGCTAAGAGAGGCTGGGATGAAGGGTGCAAAGGAATAGTAAAGAAAGCATGTTTGAGATCCAGAACAGGATAATGGGTTGTGGAGGGGTTGTGGAAGGAGGTATTGAGGATAGGAGAGTATGTGGGTTTGGCATCATGGAGTGGATAGGCAAAACAATTTGGTTGATAAGGCGCAGATCCTGAACTAACTTGTAAGACTCGTCCAGTTTTTTGGATAGGTAAAATAGAGAATTGTAAGGAGAGTTTATAGGCTTTAAAAGACCATGCTGTAACAGGCAAGTGATTACAGGCTTTAATCCTTTTGAAGTGTGATGTTGGATGGGATATTGGTGTTGAACGGGTTAAGAGTGATTAGGTTTTTATGGGATGGTAAGGGGTGCATGATCAGTTGCCAAGGAGGGAGTAGTGGTATCCTATACTTGTGGATTAAGGTGGGGAGATAAAAGGGGAGGACGTGAAAGAGGCTTTGAACTAGGGAAAAGGGTGGCAATGAGGTGTGGCTATAGCCTAGGAATAGTCAGGGAAGCAGATCATTTAGTTAAAATGTCTCAACCTAATAAGAGAGCCAGGCAGGTGGGGATAACTAAAAGGAGTGCATAAAAGAATGTTGTCCATGTTGGCATCAGAGCTGGGGAATTTTAAGAGGTTTAGAAGCCTAGCCGTCAGTACCCACAACACTTATGGATGCAAGGGAAACATGCCCTTGAAAAGAAGGTAATGTGGAGTGGGTAGCCTCCATATTGATCAAGAAGGGGATGGACTTACTTTCCACTGTAAGAGTTACCCAAAGCATCTGTGGTGGTCCAGGAGGCTTCAGAGAAAATCAGGCAGTGTCAGTCTTCAGCCACTAAGCTGAGAAGACCTGGGAAGGAGTCAGGTAGAGGGCCTTGGGCCAGAGTTCCAGGGGCTCTGGAAGTGGCTGCTGGGTGAGTTGGACAGTCTGATTTCCAGTGGGTCCCACACAGATGGGACATGGCTTAGGAGGAATCGTGGACTGCAGGCATTCTTTGGCCCAGTGGCCAGATTTCTGTCACTTGAAGCAAGATCCTGGGGGAGGAGGTCCTGAAGGAATGCCTGACTGCTGTGGCTTAGGCATTTTGAAGTTCTTGTGTGCTGGAAAACGTGGCTGGGGTTTCTCTTATAGCAGAGGCAAGTAATTGCAACTCTTCTCTATTATCGTATACCTTGAAGGTGAGGTGGATTAATTCCTGTTGTAGGGTTTGAGGGCCTGATACTAATTTTGAAGCTTTTTTTTAAGGTCAGGAGCTGACTGGATGACAAAATGCATATTGAGAATAAGATGGCCTTCTGGCCCCTCTGGGTGTAGGGCAGTAAAGTGTCTAAGGGTTGTTGACAAACAGGTCATGAACTGAGCTGAGTTTTTGTATTTGATAACAAAGAGCCTAAACGCTAACTGATTTGGGAGAGGCCGGATAAAGAAAAAGGAGCATTAACCTTGACTATGCTTTTAGCTCCAGCCAGCTCTTTAAGAGGAAATTACTGGGCAGGTGGGGGAGGGCTAGTCATGGAATGAAACTGTAAGCCACACTGGGTGTGAGGAGGGGAGGTGATAGAAGAATTATAGGGTGGGGGAGTGGAGACCGAGGAAGAATTGGAGCCTGCTTAAGCCTGGTGGGGA
>NW_012102876.1:432133-433029 GCF_000951045.1 Mandrillus leucophaeus
CTCTGGCGGGCAGGGGCTGGGGTCACAGGGTGCCCAGTGGGGGAGCTTTTGAGCCAGGAGAAGGGATTTCACAAGGTAATGTCATCAGTTAAGGCAGGAACCAGTCATTTTAACTTCTTTTGTGACTCTTCAGTTACTTCAGGCCATCTGGATATACACATGCAGGCTTGGGCTCAGAGGCCTGACATTCTTGTCTTCTTGTATTAATAAGAAAAACAAAACGAAATAGTGGTAAAGTGTTTGGGCAGTGACAGTTTTTGGGTGGTAAGGAGAGATAATGGACAATATTTCTCAGGGCTGCTTTGTGCGGAATTAGGGATGGCATGAGAACCTAGAGTGGGAGAGATTAAGCTAAAGGAAGATTTTGTGGTAAGGGGTGATATTGTGGGGTTGTTAGAAGAAACATTTGTCATATAGAATGATTGGTGATGGCCTGGGTATGGTTTTGTATTAATTGAGAAACTAAATGGAAGACACAAGATGCAAATAAAAGAAGGAGAAAAACAGGTATTAAAGGACTAAGAATTGGGAGGACCCAGGACATCCAATTAGAGTGCCCAAGGGGGTTCAGCATAATTATTTGCTTGGTTGGCGAGTTTTTTGGGCTCTATGCTTGAGTTTTTTTTTTTTTTTTTTTTTTTTTTTTTTTTTTAATGTTATCATACAGCAGGCCAGATTGATTTAGGTAAAAACAACACTCTTCGTTTAAAAATACAGAGTCTTCTTTTTTTTTTTTTTTAGTAGTGAGTAAGTCAAGTCCTTGGCGATTTGGGATGAAAGAGAAATGCAAAGCCAGCAATGGTTTGTTAAAGAAGGATTAGAAATGGCTAGGAGAGAGTGAGTGAGATTGATAGTGTGGTGGAGATAGCTGGGGAGAGGTAGAGGGTGGCATAAGA
>NW_012102876.1:435974-458443 GCF_000951045.1 Mandrillus leucophaeus
GCAGTAAAGTGTCTAAGGGTTGTTGACAAACAGGTCATGAACTGAGCTGAGTTTTTGTATTTGATAACAAAGAGCCTAAACGCTAACTGATTTGGGAGAGGCTGGATAAAGAAAAAGGAGCATTAACCTTGACTATGCTTTTAGCTCCAGCCAGCTCTTTAAGAGGAAATTACTGGGCAGGTGGGGGAGGGCTAGTCATGGAATGAAACTGTAAGCCACACTGGGTGTGAGGAGGGGAGGTGATAGAAGAATTATAGGGTGGGGGAGTGGAGACCGAGGAAGAATTGGAGCCTGCTTAAGCCTGGTGGGGAGCGACCTGAGGAGCAGTCTGGGGAGCAGGGGAGAGGTCAAATGGGTCAGTAGAAAAGGAAGATTGAAAAGACTCAGTGATGCTTGGGGTTGGGACTGAGGGGACAGGTGGGAGGGAAAAAAGGATTTGGGATGAGTCACACTGGGAACAGAGACTAGGGAGGGACTGATATGTAAAAGAATGCCTGGATGTCAGGCACTTCAGACCATTTGCCCATTTTACAGCAAGAATTATCTAGATCTCATACGATGGAGAAATTTAAAGTGCCATTTTCTGGCTATTTGGAATCATTGTCAAGTTTGTATTGGGGTCAGGTGGCATTGCAGAAGAAAATAAGGCATTTAGGTTTTAGGTCAAGTGTGAGTTGAAGAGGTTTTAAGTTCTTGAGAACACAGGCTAAGAGAGAATAAGGAGGAATGAAGGGTGGAAGGTTGCCTATAGTGAAGAAGGCAAGCCTAGAGAAAAGAGAAGGTAGAGACATGGAGAGAAGGGGTTGGGGGTACTTGCCCCCCAGGAAAGTGGTACTTGCCACTAAGGTGAAGGATCAAGGCAGGCATCCCCATGGTGATCAGACACCTCTGAAGTGTGGGTGAATAATCAGGCAGGCGTCCTCATAGTGATTAAACACCAAGGGAAGATTGTCTTCCTGAGTCAGTGACCGGCACTGGAACTTTGGGTTCATGGATCAAACGTGTCTCCTCTGTCTCTACTGAAATTAAAAGAAGGGAGAGATTCAAGGGTGGCACCAAGATTGAAAGGAGAAAGAGGTTGAGGGATAGTGAGAGAGGCTGGAGAAGAGAGTAAAAAGAGGCCACTTACCTGATTTAAAATTGGTGAGATGTTCCTTGGACTGGTAGGTCTGAGGATCCGAGGTCGTAGGTGGATCTTTCTCACAGAGCAGAGAACAGAAGGACAGGGGATTGATCTCCCAATGGGGGGGTCCCCCAATCTGAGTCATGGCACCAAATGTCATGTGCGCCTGTATGAAGAGACCACCAAACAGGCTTTGAATGAGCAATAAAGCTTTTTAATCACCTGGGTGTGGGCTGAGTCTGAAAAGAGAGTCAAGGAAAGGAGATAGGGGTGGGGCCGTTTTATAGAATTTGGGTAGGTAATGGAAAATTACAGTCAAAGGAGGTTGTTCTCTGGCAAGCAGGGGTGGGGGGTCACAACGTGCTCAGTGGGGGAGGTTTTGAGCCAGGAGAAGGAATTTCACAAGGTAATATCATCAGTTAAAGCAGGAATCGGCCATTTTCACTTCTTTTGTGATTCTTGAGTTACTTCAGGCCATCTGGATGTATACGCGCAGGCTTAGGCTAAGAGGCCTGACATTAGCATGCAGGCTTGGACTCAAAGACCTGACACAAACATGCTTTCCTGACATCTGTATTCTAAGTTGTATGATTCATTGTTTTTAAGCTTGAATAACCTGATTTCACATATTTTTCCGTGAGTCAGAGGCATGTCTAGCTGTTAGTTTTTGTCTGTACTTTTACATAGCATGCCTGCACTAGCCATCATTTTTCTACTTTGTGTTTTTAATCTTTTAACCGGTCACTATGGGAATAGTTTTTCCAGTTTTCAGTAAAAACCAGGCAAGAATTGCTATGGATCTCACCAAGAATGGCAAAATTTTATTGCTATTGTTTATTTAATTTCATGGGTTTAAATGAAACCAGGAAGTCTGCAGCAGTTTTGATCTCTGGTCTTGCTCTCATCTATTTAAATCTTTAAAATTGCTTTGCTGTATGGTTTCATAATTTTATTGCTTGTCAAAAATCAGCTGGGATACATGATAGGTTAGCATGGCAACAATGTATCTTAACCATAGATGAAGCAAAGTGGTGAAAATTTCCAGAGAAGATGATTAAGGTTCATGAAAAATTAATAGGACATCTGAGTTTCTTGAGACTTAAATATCATCTAATTGCTCTAGTTTGAGTTTTTTTCCAGGAGAAATGAAAATATTCCCTTAGTGTCTAATGAGAGTCTGCAGGATAAGTAGGAACTTTAGAAGGTTAATGTATTTAGAGTAAATCTATTGAATATCGAGCTTAATTTATTCAATCCTTATTTTTGGGTGCCTCTTTTTACCTAAGTACCAAAAGGAAATGATGAATAAAAGTTTCTTTCCTGACTCACATCCCTTCTAGCTACTGCTCCCTTTCTCAGCAATCCAGTTCCTTTCCTCTTATTCTCTTAAATCAACCAACATTTGCCCACAGCACACCATTAAAACATTTCCAGGTTCAGCAGTAACCATGTTATTGTTCAGTTCTCACTCTTCAATGGGCTTGATCCACAAGCAGTTCTTAGTACAGCTGGTCATTCACTTTACTGAAACACTTTTTCTACTTATCTGTTTTTCTCCACATTTTCTGGCCCTTTTCACTCAGTCTATTTTTGTTGTTCCTTGTCATCCCCACAAGCTCTAAGTATTAGAACATACCAGTGTCCATTTCTTCAACCTCTTTTCCTCTCTAGCTATACACATTTCTCTGGTAGTCTCTCTCATCTTATTGATGCATCTATATGCTTTCCTGTCCCAGGTTTATATTCCTAGCCCAGATTTTAACTCTGTAATTCAGGTTCATGTATCCAGAACATTTAGGCCTTTGGCTTTTACTTTGATTGGTAAAGGAGTCGTGGGAGAGTGTGAGTGGAGAAATGACATGATATGGCTTGCTTTTCAAGAGGGTCACTATGGCTGCTGTGTTAAGCGTAGGTGATGGGAAGCAAGTGCAGAAACAGGGGGTCCAGTTAGGAGCTGTTGCAGTCATCCAGTTGAGGTATGATGATTTTTTTGACCAGGGTGGTGATAGTGGAAGTGGTGAGAAGTGGTCATATTCTGAACATATTTTAAAGTTAGAGTTCACAAAATGTATTCCATGGATTGTATATGTAATGTGAAAGGAAGTGAAGTCAAGGCTGACTCTAGAGTTTTTGTTCTGAGCAACTGGAATTTCATTAATTGAGATAGGGAAGGTTGGGGTTGGAGAGGAGGTTCTGATGGAAATTTGTGCAACTCCACTTAGGAAGTGTTATTTTGAGATGACACTTAGAGTGCTTTCATTAAATATTTATTCAGTGAATGACTGGCATCTCAGCCCTGCTTTCCATGACCAGTTATTTCTATACATAGAGCCTTTGTATTTCACCCCTCCTTGTCTTTGGGTTTGTGGAGTAGTCGTTGCGTGGCTTGTGATCAGAGCAAAGTGAATCTGGGTATAAAATTACCCCATATACAGACACAAACAGATTTTTTCTTTTAAATGATGAACCCCGACTCTAACTTCCTTCTATTACACTGAGACCTGGGTTTTTCCAGTGTTGTGATCAAAAGATGGGTTTAGTTCTCAAGGTAATCTCTGTTTGAAGGCAGTGGGACTTTGGCTTCATATGTTTTGTTTGATCAGTTCCTAAACAGCCACCTCATCCACTTGTCACTTTTCAAAAATGTGTTGACATCTCTTTATTGTTCTTATCACTTCCCATGTTATTTTTGCCATTGTGGCATCTGTTTTTATATCTCTAAATTGTTATTTTAGTATTCTGCTTGCCTAAGGAACCTGAGATAAATGCACATGTTCAATCCAAGTTAATAACAATTCCACTTACATATTCTTCCAGAAACTTTCTTTTTAATATTGAATGTATTTTTCATTCCAATATACAATTGAACACTTTTTTCTTTCATATAAATGCAAAAACATTAAAGTTTTAATTTGTCAAAACGTTTACTGTCATGATGTTGCATTAATTGTGGAAGATTCGATACTCCACGTTATCTCCTCTCAGACATTTAGAATAAGTTTCAGTTGTGAAATTGCATGAGATCCTAGCATAATACTCTCTGGAGTATTTTGGACACTAAATAAATATTTCTTGAGTGAATAAATTAATTCTCGAAGAGCTGCCCACCTTTGACATTTTTATTCATTCTCAGGTTAATTCTCCTATATTTTTCATCTACTATTTACTATTCAATTGATATTACAATATTTATTCAACTGATACCCTCTATGTGTAAGGTAATATGTAATAATGATTTAGAAAGAGTTCTTGATCTCAAGACATTTACAGTTTATTAATACAGAAAAAATAATGTAAAAATAAAGAGCTAGACTGTAATAAGGAGCATAAGAGTCATACTAATAATCTAAGGGTTCAGGGAAGTGAGAATTTTTGTGGCAGGAAAAATCAGGATATCTTTATGAAATGATGGCTTTAAGATAAGCCTTGAAAAGTTGCTGGGATTCAACATAAGAAATGGAAAAGAAGTCACTCTAAATGAGTAGGTTAGTATGTGTGAAGATGAAAGGATGAGAAAATGTGTTAGTTGGTAAGTATTCGTTGAGATCGATTAGAGTAAATAAAGGAGAAACCTGGACTATAAAGCCAGAAAGAATTTGAAACAGATGTGTTTGGCCATAGGCAATAGGACAGAAAGTATATGGGTGTTTTTTCACAGGGGAATACAAAAGGTTAATCAATAGGAGATCGCTGTGATCAGACGTTTTCTTTGGGAAGCCTGTTTGAAAGGAAACGACAGGTGATTGAATGCTGGCAAGAGAAATAAGTGGTATCACTCAGAGAGATTTGACTCTCTAAGAAGGATATAGGTTCTATTTCCAGATATATGGGAATTAGAAGGAGAAGATAGTTTTGGAAGTATGAATAAGATAATATTAATTTTAGGTACAGTAAATTTACAGTGAATTTCAGGTATAAATGTCTAACAGGCAGTAGAAAATATGAAACCAAGAACTTGGGAAGAAAGGGTTAAAAGAAAGACTTGACAAAAATGATTAAAGAACATCATATTATGTGATCACTTTCTCAGGTTTAACACATTTAGTTATTGAAAAGTTGCTATTTTGGATTTTTATTTTTTATTAAATTTTTAATTTTTATTAAAAGGCTCTTGATTTCTAAACAAAAAAATGCAGCTTATTTTTTTATATTGAATAAATTCATATTTATTTAAAAATAATGTGCAGTGACATCATTTTTACATTTAATTCCCAAACATATGATAAGTTACAAACATATTTTTATATTTTGTGGGACTGTTATAAAATTAGTAGTCATTTGTGCACATTAAAAACCCAATGCCATATTGAAGAAATAATTGGAAGGTAAAGGTTATACTTTCTCCATGATATTAAAATACATATTTCTCCAGATCTGTTGTTACAGTCAAATTGTCACTTTTTATTTTTCTTACTCTTAGACTTCGGTGAGTGTGTATTCTAGAATTTATATTAAGGACGACCTGATCCAAGCTTTATTTTTATGTCAAAGAAACTAAAGAGATTCAGCAACATTTGAATGTTTACAGTTAAATTAAAACTTTAAAACTTCAAAATACCTAAAATTATTATCATAGCAAAGGCTTCTGATAGATTTTAAAGCATAGCTGTGTATGAAATGATTATGAGAGTTCTTGTTTTCTCTGTCTTCAATTATACTTCTCAAGTTAGTATTCCGAAAATTTGATTATATAATCTCTTCAATGAGAAAAAAAAGCACAAATGTCTGTCTTTTTATTTTTTATGTATGTATGTATGTATGTATTTATTTATTTATTTATTTTGAGACAGAATCTCACTCTGTCACCCAGGCTGGAGTGCAGTGGTGCAATCTCAGCTTACTGCAACCTCTGCCGCCCGAGTTCAAGCAATTCTCCTGCCTTAGCCTCCCAAGTAGCTGGGATTACTGGCACCTGCCACCGTGCCCAGCTAATTATTATTATTAGTAGTATTATTATTACTTTTTTTGAGACAGAGTCTTGCTCTGTCGCCCAGGCTGGAGTACAGTAGCATGATCTCAGCTCACTGCAACCTCCACTTCCCAGTTTCACACCATTCTCCTGCCTCAGCCTCCCGAGTAGCTGGGACTACTGGCACCTGCCACCGTGCCCAGCTAATTATTATTATTAGTAGTATTATTATTACTTTTTTTGAGACAGAGTCTTGCTCTGTCGCCCAGGCTGGAGTACAGTAGCATGATCTCAGCTCACTGCAACCTCCACTTCCCAGTTTCACACCATTCTCCTGCCTCAGCCTCCTGAGTAGCTGGGACCACAGGTGCCCGCCACCACACCCAGCTAATTTTTTGTATTTTTAGTAGAGACAGGGTTTCACCATCTTGGCCAGGCTGGTCTTGAACTCCTGACCTCGTGATTCACCCGCCCTGGCCTCCCAAAGTGCTGGGATTACAGACGTGAGCCACCACGCCCGGCCATCTTTTTATTTTAATATTAATATGTGCTTAACTACACATATTATTCTGTAACTTTTTTAACTGAAAAATTGTCATAAGCATATCTTTTTATTCATGTTTTAGGACAAACAATAGAGCTATAGATATCAATACCTGTATTATTTCTTCCCTTTGCAACGTTTTCTAAAACAAAAAGACAGTGAGAAAACAATGAATCACCACAATGTGATCTAGCCAATATTAGTGAATCTGGATATTTTTTATGCAAAGATACTAAAATGTGATTCCAAGATCTTCATTCACGTTTTCAAACCACATACACTGAATTCATTCTTTATGTTATTCTTTGAAGCCTCCTTGCAAATATGAGGTCACATGCTTAAAGACTGTTAAAATCTGTTGTAGCTTGGAGAAGTATCAGTGACTTATAAAGACCTCATTTCCAAGAGGTTGAGAGAAACAATATTTTGTTTTATCCATTCAAAACCAGACTGGCATTCAAAGATATTTTGATACCTTGGACTGGTACTTAGAAAAGAGAAGTTTACAGTTTCCTATGATACCCAATGAGATGTTAAACATTGTGTGTATTTACCTTTTACAATATCTGCTTTGAAAAAATTGAATAGAGATATGAATATTTGATAAAATATGTATTTTATTTTAGAATGCATCATGAGATTAACTGAAGCCACATGTACCCTCAGGCACACAAGGACAAACATTCTTTGCCTTCCATTCTGATACCTTCTTGGCTATAGATCATCTTTTCATAATTTGAGATATAGTTTACAGTGAAGGACATCCGGTGACATGTGGACAATCAGATTGGTAGCTCAGATCTCTGTTGGGTATCTTGCGTTCTGAGAGCTACAACTTTTATTATACAGAGACTCTGGCCAGCCTTCAGTAGTACATAGTAAAATCGTGGGTGGTTTTTGCAGATAATATTTTATTTGGAGGTTTGCTGATGACAAAACTGTTTGCTTTCAGAGTTATTAAAAATCATAATGTGGGCTGGGTGTGGTAGCTCATGCCTGTAGTCTCAGCACTTTGGGAGGGTGAGGTGGATGGATCACATGAGGCCAAGAGTTTGAGACCAGCCTGGGCAATATAGTGAAACCCCAACTCTACTAAAAATACAAGAAAAATAGCTGGGCATGGTGGCACATGCCTGTAATCCCAGCTGTTTGGGAGGCTGAAGCAGGAAAACCATTTGAACCAGGGAGGCAGAGGTTGCAGTGAGCCGAGATCGAGCCACTGTACTCCAGCCTGGGTGACAGAGTGAGGCTCCATTTCAACAACAACAACAACAAAAGTTACAATGTAAATAAAACAATCAAGTACAGAGTCACACTTATAAATAAAACAATATAATTTTAATAATAAATATGTTTAAACAATGTCACTTAAAAATATTTCAATTTACTTTAATATTTTATACTACTGTTAGCAATAACAATCCTATAAGAAACACTGATTGTAAAGTAGTAGTTTGGACATTCCATGGTACGTTAATTCCAATCCTTGGACATAGATTATGGGCTTCTAGTTTGTTCATAATTTATTATGAATCAAAGACAAATACCTACCTTTATATTTAGTGTTTTCACTGATTTTTCAGGCTACCTTTCCTTTTTGCCTAATGAGTTGTTAACATAAGATATGGTACCTTTATCTTCATTTATTTCTCTCCTTATACCATCCCTAAATGACCTGCATTAACTAGTCAATGCAGTGAGCTCTGAAGTCTTGGACTTGCTCCATGTAACCCAAACACTAATCACAAGGCCCTTCCACTGCTGTTTTCTTTCACCTGTGCTATAACTTCAGCCTGTATTTCCTTTTAATTCATATTGTGGCATACCAATTCTACTAATGATCAACACATGCCTTTTTTCCTCCTATTTCATTTGATTTCTTACACAACTCTCACCCATTTTGTGTATCTTTGCTTTATAGAGACAGTGACCTGCAATAATTAAGAATTAACAGACCTGGATCCAAATTTTGTCTTGTCTTTTTATGGGGCAAGTCAATATTTTAAGCCTCCATTACTCAATTTTCTTATCTATAAAAGACAATTCTGTGAAGTTATTGTAGATTTTGAAAATAAATCACTTAACACTTCCCATGGCACATGGTACTTGATAAAAGCTGGGTAGTCACAGGCAGATAGATGGTCCCTTAACCATAGCCCTTAGTTTAGGTGCATCATTAGAATTCAGATTTTATGGACTTTAAAAGGTATGCATATTTCATATCATACTTAATATCTCCAACAGGATGTTAGTCAGCATGCTCAAATAAGTTGATAATTCTGTAGGACAATATTTATGTATTAGTTTTTACACAGAAATATTAGCCTCCCATTAATTCAAGTCAGATATTGTTACCAAATGAGTTATGAAAAAACCATTATTCAAATTTTGGAATTGAGGATAAGTGAGTAGGAATCCAGAAAACAAGAAGAAATTTTTCATTTTTCTTATTGTAAACTAAATTTTATTCTTTCATTTTGACTACCTGGATATTTTCTAGGTTTCCTAAATATAGGACTACAAGCACTTTTTTTACTTACACTACTACAACTCATCCCCTTCCCCAGGTACCCTCACCACTCCAGATTTCTTCTGAGAATTAAGGGAGGGAATGAAATGGAGTTATTTCAGTAAGAGCATAATTGTTGGGCATGAAAAATCCATGTCATATTAAGAATTTTTTCTCCTTGGAATTTGTTAGGATAAGTATATAATATCTAGGGAGAAAAGGACACAAAAAAGCATTAGTTTTTGTTTCTTCCTTTGTGATTAAAAACTGGCGTTTCTTATATATATTTTAACTTAGAAGATGTTTTAGCAAGATTTGTAGTTAAATAAAATACACTAGCAATTTTAACATGTGTAATTTATTGTTTTATGTAAGTATTTTGGGGTTTTAGAGGAATGTAGATTGTCTTATCGACCTGTTGACATTGATTCTTTTTCTTCCACTAATAAGGATCTATAGAGATTTTGGTCTGTTTCTTCCTATTATCTATTGATTTGGGGGATTTGCCATCAGGATAAAAGTTGTAATTGAATTATAGTTTCATGTTACGTAATTATTAATCACCATTGATTCTAGTATTTCTTTTTTAGTGTCCAACTGAAACCAAAGCAACATTTGGGGTTCATCTTAAAATAGTAGGAGACTGGACAGGTATGTAGGACACCTAGTTTTAAGATGCGGTCTTTGAAAATCATAGAATGTAATAATTTGAATGTGTTTTAGTATAACTACCAGCATGTGTAGAGACGTGTATGTGTTTCAAGCTGTTCTGTTTTATTTATTTATTTTTGACTTGCACAGTTTTGACATCTATGTTTTCTCTTTTAAGATGCATTTTTGCAATCAGAATACCTTTGATATCAGTAATTATTAATAATATATTGTTCAGTGTGCTTGCAAATCATAGGCTTCTACCTACTTGTCAGACGTGCTGGCAATAGTGGGAATGCTGAAATGTGTTTTTAGAAAACATAAGTCAAAGTAATCAACACCTGATATTGAGATCACACAAATCTTCCAGTTCTTGCATGACATTTTTTGTGGAGTTCCTGTATATATAGCAATATCTTTGGAATAGATAATTTTAACAGCAGGCCTATTGGTGATACTTTACTTGTCTTCAGTAAATACTTTTTATTACCTGAGAGATGCATTGTAGTAAGAGCTCTGAGTAAATAAAAGAAACATTATTCACTCTTATATTAATATTTCCTTGACCCACCAGAATAATTGACAAGTGAGTACTCAGTAAATGTTGGCTTGTTGGTTGGTTATGTTGTTGTTGCAGGGAAGAATGCAGATATAAACATGAATGCAAAACAAAATTTAAATATTCTTATACTTAGGTGCTAAACAAGGAGTTGGTATGTAAAATCTGTAGGGAACCAGAAAAATGTAGATTAAATGTGGTCTAGGGCTGTAAGAGAAGCTTCACAGAAAAGACAGAATTTGAAATGAAGCTTAGAAGTCAGGTAAATGAAGAAAGATATAGGTAATTTAAGTGAAAGTCACAGTGTTGTCAAAAATCAGGAAAGGCAATGATTAAACTCTCTTTGGAAAGGGTGAATCTAATCAGCCTTTAATCAATTAAACAAAAGCGAAGTCAAACAAAATGAAGCAAAAACAAAGTCAATCAAACAAAAGCAAAGATTTTATTCTGGGTAGTAGTATAGAAAAGCCATTTAGGGCCAGCTTGGTGAAGATTATGAATGCCTCAGCAAAATATTAGAGTAACCAACTAAGGGACTTTAGGGAATTTTTGAAGCATTTGAAGCACTATGATGAAAATGGTATTAATTAGGTTGCTAGTTGGACAGACTAAAATCAAGGGAAGACTTGAAGGTACTTAAAGGCAGAGGGGAAGGAGGCCGTGGAGAGGTGGGGATGGAAACTCGAAGTAATGAATTTGTGAACACAAGTTAAGAAGGTAGCATTAGAAGGAAGAACCTAATTTCTGTAAAAACCAGGGAAGGATAAGATAATAAGAAAGGCATGTTTTGAAATGAGGAGAACAGTAGTTGATATAAGGAGGTTATTTCATATAGTTAAAAAATAATAGAGTTATGTATAAAATGTAATGTCTTTAGAAAGGGTGGCCAGTTTAGAATTGGAGACTTAAAAAAACAAAAGGAAGGAAATCTGCAACATAGGATTTAATGGGCAAACATCTAAACGAATTAAAAAGATCTTTGAGCAGTAATGACTCATTCAAAGTAATGAAAAACCAGGCTTACATGGATAATTTTCAGATGGTAGCATTGAAAAGAGATCATGGTCATCCTCTGATAGATATACACTGGTGGAGTATGAACATATGAATAATTGCAATATGCTCGATATCAGTTGATATAATCACAGTGGTTTTTTTTCCCCCACTGTTCTGGAAATAAAGAATAAGGAAAGTTCTTTTCTGATGAGAATCCCAATATAGTAGGAATTAAGTTCAGTCATGAATGGTAAATTGATAGAATTCTATATCTGAAAGAAAACATACAATGAAAACATAGTTTAATTCATAAGATTAAGCAGAAACTCCTGATGGTTTATTATTAGCTATTGTTACCGAGTTTTTTTCCACAAAGTTATTTTCTATTACCAGTAGCTCATTAAAATAAATGATGTCTCACTATTTTAATCATCTCTATTAGGAACACTTAATAGTGTTAATTTTATCCTCTTTTTTTAATGTACTATGCCACTGAGAGAAACAAGATCATTCTATTCAGAGAGTTCAGTTCCAGTCAGATGCTTTTCAATTAATAGACCTTCTTTGTTGTTGACCTGAAATATTTGTTGACTTGGAAAAAAACGTAAGCAGTCATGCAGAGAACACCTAAATAATCATGTCAGTGTCGGACACTTTAGTTCAAAGAGATTTAGCTGCCTTACAATGAGATTACAATTATTGAAGGAAAAGTAGGAGCATTACCTTTGAAATCAAAAATCATTGGTTTTTATTCTAAAAGAATTGATTAAAACTTGGTATTAAGAGCAGTAGGTATAGGAAATACCAAAGAGATACCTAAGAGATTGAATATGAAAGGTTTATTTTTTAAAACTGACTGAGAGATATTTAATATGACTTTTTAGTCGCTGAAATATGTTCTGCATTGGCAGCATACAGAGACTAAAGAACAGGTTTAAAATAGCTCCATAAATGATCTCTCCGAGACTAATAAACTATACCTAACTATAGAGTGCCGGAAGGGCAAGGGAAGCAACTATGCAGCACAAGACCAAGAAGCACCAAAGTCTCATATTTCTTGTCTAGATTTTCATTTTCACCAGACCTCTAGT
The DNA here is from genome assembly GCF_000951045.1 of Mandrillus leucophaeus. Lineage (NCBI taxonomy): Eukaryota > Metazoa > Chordata > Mammalia > Primates > Cercopithecidae > Mandrillus > Mandrillus leucophaeus. The sequence goes on from NW_012102876.1 coordinate 448,357, forward strand.
TGCATCTCCTAAATATGTGGAAGACCTGTTAAGTTTAGAAGACCCTTAAAATATTTTAGACATGATTCAGCGTTTTTTCTTGAAATGATTGTAGTAGAGTAGATGGGGTGGATAACCCAAGTAGATTTCTCTTTTAATTGAATTAATACCCCATTACTCTTCTAGAAGCAGCCATTCTTTCCAGTTTCAAACATATGGTCAGAGATTATTGACTTGATTATCATTTTAAGTGTACGGAAATGTTTTGTTACTTTCTTCATTACATATGATTAGTATTGATTAATGTCTGAGATAATGCTGTACCCTTGCTTATTTTGGTGGTCTAAATAGCCACTTATTCCACAGATGTTTGTGTTGTGCTACAACAGAATTAAATACATAACATCCACATGTAATTAATGTAAACTTTCTGCCATTGGTCCCTTCAGCAGTTAATGAATTAGCAATAATTGTGAGTAAATATTCAATAAAGGACTTGTAGCATGTATCACATGACGTTTCTATGAATCTTGAGTATAAATTCCCGTGTTGTCTTCTGGAAAAGCTTTCTACAGTGAGAAGATATGGTTATCTTTGAGGATTAAAAATGAGAAGACAGGGTCATATATTATTATGGATTTGCCTCAGTCACATAATATATTGACTACTCACAGTGAAGGTAATCTTAAATATAGGTTTAGTTAAGGACTGGGCCACAAAAGAGTTGATAACTCTTATTTTTTTCTGTATCACTGTAGAAGCCAGCCATGTTTCAGGCTTTATTCAGATTTCTCATGAAAAGATTAAAACAGAACATGTGTTATGTGTTTAAAGTATTTCTTTTTTATTTTTGGAAACTCCTTGTAAGTCAAATTATGACCACACTAAATTATATTGTTATTACTTTATTTTGACAACATATTTTAGGCCAATTACATCAATTGCCTTACACTAGATATCACTGTGAATGGCTTTTGGTTGCTGCAAAAAGCCAATAAATAAATAAATACATACATACATACATAAATACATAAATAAATCTTATTTGGATATATGGAATCTCACTGATTTTACATAATTCGTATTCATACAATGTAAACTTTAAGGTTATAATATTCATCATCAACTGCTACATACCCAAAGGAGTGCCTGGAATATTCTTTTTGTTGTTACTGTTGCCATGACTAGTGAATTACAATGATTAGTCATTTGTGGAAGATAATATTTAAACTATTAACTTTGGCTAATAATCAAATGTATGTTAAACAGCTACTATGTTCCAGACTGTTTATTAGTCACTGGAGATACAGCATTGAACAAAAGTGACTAAGTCTCCGCTCTTATAGAGATTGTGTTTTGGTCCGTGGGGAGTTCATCATTTTTTTGGAGATGTTTTGGTGTGATTCTATCTCCTGCCATTTGGCCATGGTTTATAGATTGCAGTAGCCTCACTACTACCTATAGGGTACTACTATAGTATAGTATATTATAGGATATAGTACTACTAGAGTAGTACCCTATGTCCTACCAGCCCCTGTGGATGGTAGTAGTTTTCTTCTACTCTCTGAATTTTTTCACCATCCTCAATTTGGCTTCTTACTTCTTCCCTCACTTGAGTCATTAGTTCCCTCTAATGAACTTCTTCCACTTAAATTATGCAGTCATGTTTCTGCCTGGATCTGCACTGTTACACAAGTTTAGAAAAGCTCTCTGAACAGAACCCCAAATCAAGAGGAGAAATATACAGGGGGGTTGCATTTGCAGTGTACAGGGACTAAAGAACAGGTTTAAAATAGCTCCATAAATGAGATATTTTAAAAATATATGTCTTTAAAAAGTTTAAGAGATAATAAAAGTAAGAGAGTGTTTTATATCTATAAAAATATATCTTTAAAAAGTTTAAGAGATAATAAAAGTAAGAGAGGACGTGGAGCTGATAAATATAGATCAATCTGGCAGTGTGCTTGGGTTAGCTCCTAGGGCTTGAGAGGTGCTTGTCTTCCCACCTTTATGGTCAGTGAGGTCATGTCTGATAGCTTCCCATCACTCACAGTGACGTAGTTATTCCGCAGAAATTGACCAACATCATTCCCATGGTGTGAATATGTCCCCTATAATTCATATGTTGAAATTTAATCACCAATGTGATAATATTAAGAGGTGGGACTTTTAGGAGATGATTAAGTCATGAGAATAAAGCCCTCATGGATGAGATTAGTGCCTTCTGAAAGGGCTTGAGGGATTTGATTCACTCTCCTCTGCTCTTCTACCATGTGTGTTCCTTCACTTTTGTTCTTTTGCTATTCTGTTGTGTAAGGACACAGCAATAAGGCACCATCTTAGAAGCAGAGAGCAGCATTTACCAGGCCTCAAAGCTGCTGGTGGCTTGATCTTGTACTTCCCAGCCTTTAGAACTGTGATAAATACATTTCTGTTGTTTATAAATTACCTAATTTGTGGTATTTTGTTATAGCAGCTCTCTAACAAAGACAACCATAAAGTAGGCCTTATATATTTATCTATTATTAGACCTGGCTATTAAACATTTGCCAGAATACCAATGGACAAATTCTAAGAAGTTTGTATGTAAAGCAAAATAAAGAAATAAGTCAGCAGCTGAAAGGAGGAAATAAGGACAAGGATGATATAAATTAAAGGTATATGATTATTTTATAATAATTATAACAATATACTAATTATATTATAATATATTTATACACGTATTTGAATGATGAGAATGAAATGGAGAGAGGAAGTTTTATATTGCTGGAGAGATGTGGGATATAGTTCCAGGGGCAAATAGAAGATGTCCAAGTTTCTGGGAGGAAAACTTGGGAGGCTTTCTGGGCCAAACTGAGTGTCAGAGATATATAGAACTTGCCTAGAGTAGGGGATTATTCCAGGAACAAAAAATAGTTTGAGTGGCTCAGAAGGGTTAAATAGCTTGGAATGTCAGGAAAATGCCATGCTACTGGGTGGCCTGGCTGGGGTGGCATCCGAATATTAGGCCAAGGAAGAGCTTGTAGATCTTGCTATGAAACTTGGTCTTTTCCCGAAAGATGCTGGTGAAATATTGAGGAGTTTTAAACAGTAACTGAAATCAAATTTGCCCTTTATATGGGTCACCCTGCCTGTGTTATATCAAATAGAAAGGAAGAGGACTAGGCTGGAGGCAAATACATCACATTAAAGATTTTTTAATGTCAAGCAAATGGAAGACTTTATCTTTTGAGTTTTGGGAGAGGAGTGATCTAGGGTTGCTGCAAGAAGCCAATAAATAAATAGGACTGAACAATATACTGTTAGCTTCATAAAAATCATGTCATTAGGAAGATGCAAAGGAAAGGTTTGGAAATGGTACATATTGCTGTGAATTACTGAGTGCATTGGAGACCAGTAAGTGGAGAGAGTTAGTGTACAAAAAGAGGTACCTAGCAAATGAGCCTATTTCTAAATTCTTCCCATTTCTACATTTCCCCAGAACTATGAGAATGATTGATTTTATAATGATCTGACTTGTGATTAGCAGTGGGAGATAAATGGCAAATACAGATGCAACTACTATGTATATATCTAGATGGATCTGTGTCAGGATGAGGATAAACCTATTATATCTTAAAGTATATATACTTTGTATAATGAAATACTGTAGTTCTGGCCTCATGTGAGTCTATGTGGAAATCATTTAAGATAATGATGAAACTTAACATGGCTTATTTACTATCACAATATAATAAATCATTCAATGAATGTGAACTGGGCATAAATTCTACAGTCTCAGAAATCAACAAATTTTTTTATCAGGAAAATGAGAAGAACATTACATGTGTACTACAATTTAAATGCCTATCTATTCTCAGGAAAGAGGATAAATTGTTTTTCCCTTGGTTTCTCATTTTATGAACATTAAATATATGCTGTCATGTTTTTAGTAGGGGACAGCTCACTTAAAATGCCACAGAAATATAAAAATTGCTTAGTAAATAAAGAATTCACTAGTCATTAAATTTTATTCATTCTAGCCATTTTGCAAACCCAAACATAGAAGTAAATACCAAATTTTTGTTTTCTATTCAATTTTCACAATGTTACTTTTTTTTTTTTTCCCCGGTTTTTGGAGACAGGTCTTGTTCTGTCTCCCAGACTGGAGTTGATGTAGTCATGGCTCACTGCAGCCTTGACCTTCCAGGATCTATGGAAGGATCTATGGATCCTCACATGTCAGCCTTCTGAATAACTGGGACCACAGGCTCAGACCGCCATGCCTGGCTAATTTTTATATTTTTTTGCAGAGGAAGGGTTTTGCCATGTTTCCCAGGCTAATCTGGAACTCCTTGGCTCAAGCGATCAGCCCACCTCAGCCTCCGAAACTGCTGTGACTGCAGGAGTGATCTACTGTGCCTGGCCAAAATGTTACTTTTTAGTTTTGAAAATAAATTATTCAATTGCTGGACCTGGAAGTAGAGTTATTATAGTGAAGTGGTTTGTTTTTATGGATTGCTGTATTTTTATTAGAATTGTTCTGTTCGTAAAAGTTGTTTAGAGTTTCTGTTATCCAGTATTTTCTACTTTATTTTACTATGTAACGTGCAAGAAAATAAGAATTATGAGGGATTTTCTTGATAACATAATTTGTTAATCAATGTCAAAAAACATGACATAATGTACTGAATGGCTAAGAAGGCATATGTCAGTTTACCAAATGAGTCTAGTGTTAGTGGACTAAGTAATTTCAAAGGAAGCAAAATGACAAGGATTTTGTGCCATTATAGTTATTATCAGGAATATTTTTAAGTATTCATTTTCTTGATACACTTGCTAATCATTTTATGTATTTGTTTGTTGTTTTTCCCTGATTCATAGTCTTGGTCTTTGGCCAAGACATCCTCTATTTAAGAACAGAGAACACTCAACTACATGGCTGTATTCTATGGGCTTTAAAGGCCCGTATATTGCATGGCATTGATTTTATTTGCTCGGGTCTTTAGATTTGAACTTCATAAAACATAAAAGAAAATCTCCTGTTTGTTTTTTTTTTGGGGGGGGTGCAGGGAGATTCTTGGTCTTGGATAAAATGGCCTGTTTTTTCTTGCATATACACCTAAGAGGTATTCAGTTTGTGCAGAAACTAGGAACTGAATTAGTATCGAGCTGTGTCTTGATCAGTTTGAGGTGTTTCTTCTGATGAAAGCCAACACTATTTTAAAAAAACACAGTTGATACGACAAATGAAAATATAACAGTTTTCTTAAAAGGTGGATTGTAGAAAGCTTAGTAGCAATAATGTGTTTATCCAAAAATGTCTCTGTTATTTGCCTTCATTTTCTTTGAAAGCGTTTTTTTTCCCACCCTTTTTCATTTTTTTGTTATAGTTTAGCCTCTGTGGCAATAAAAGAGAATTTCTATTTTATAAGAAATCCAGTTCTAGGCATTGATTCATTGATGTATTTACAGGCCAAGAAGTCTGTCTGTAGTTCTTTCAAAAACTGCTTTTGATTTTTTTTAAACAGTGTGTTTAACAAATAAGAAGCAAAATAATGAGTATCACAGAAATAGACTTTTATCACTCTGCTCCCCTGAAAATAAAAGGATACATTAAATAGTTTTCCTTTGTTTAATACTGCATTGTCTACCTTCAGACCTTACAGTATTTAAAAGTACCAGGTGTTGAGGCATGCAGATGGCATATAACCCTGCTAAGCTTTCTCTTATCCTGTAATCCTTAGGCAAGAAGAAAGTAAAAGGAGGGAGGGGAGAAAAGGGAGTACAGTATATTCTCAGGAGAGATAAGGCAGTATGATGGCAGTGGAAAGAACCCTGGACTGTGAGTGTTTTTGTTTTGTTTTTGTCTTTTGTTTAAGTATCTTTGCCTCTTTCTAGCCATGTGACCTTGAGACTATCAGTCAGCTGGTTGGTGTTTAGTTTCCTTGTCTACAACATACCAAACTGAGGGAGTTGTTTCCTAATTTCTCAGTTCATTATTGCTGTAAAATGGTATAATTATTTTGAAATAAATAAATTATAAGATACAGATAATTCAATTCCACATAACGTGTGAATGATAGTAGATAAATTTTGGTATAGTTCAGAAAATATTACAGGAATATTTTGGAGAATACATGTCAAGTAGAGGATTTTTATGTTGCTTCTTTTGTTTTCCTATTGGTGTTCTTATTCATTCATTAGCTCTGGTTGTACATACATCTCATCTTCTGAAACTTACATGTATGGGTTTAGGGATTTTTTCCCCTTATGTAAGACAGTATAAAAGTATGTTTTTTGTATTACCTTGACATGGCCTTAATATTTGCAAAAAAAAAGATAGTTTTATATAACCAGAGCATGCAACTGATAGGGTTTTTTCTTCTAGAATTATAAATCATTTTATTTTCTTCTAGAATTATAAATCATTTTCATTTGAATCCTAGAACCTTATGACACAAGATTTACCTACATGTGTAATATATATAGGCAAATGTGTGTGTATATATGTGTGTGTGTGTATATATATGTAAGCATATATATACATAGAGAGAGAGAAAGAAAGACAGAGAGAGACAGGGTCTCACTGTGTCACCTAGGGTGGTGTGCAGTAGCATAATCATAGCTCACTGAAGCCTCAAAATCCTTGGCTTGAGCAATTCTCTTGCCTCAGCTTCCCAAGTAGCGAGGACTACAGGTGTACACCACCACACCTGGCTAATTTTTTAAACTTTCTTGAAGAGCCAGGATCTTGCTGTGTTGCTCAGGCTGGTCTCAAATCCCTGGCCTCAAGCTTTCATATATTGGGAATGTAGTCATGAACCACCACACCTGGCCTGCCTATATCTTTAATAAGTTGCAATTTGATTTCCTGGTTTATGTAAAGTAGTACTAATCTGAGTGCCTCTCATGTTGATTTGAAACTAATAGTTTAAATAGCAACTGTTGTTACTATTATAAATATTGTTACTGTTGAGTTACCATGTATTACTATATATTACCAAGTATTATTATTGAGTTACCATGGTAATAAAGAACATTTCCTTGATTTAAACAAACTTTTCAGTAGGGAGATGTATGCTCCATATCTTTCTAGTTGGTATGGATGTACTCGAACTCTCCTCTTTAATTCTTCTTTTTAGAAGTAATTTGTTTTTCTAAGATTAATATGCGTATTTCTAAGGAAACTAAAACACCAAATTTTGACAAACCATTAATTTCTTTAAATCCCTAGAAATAATGTGCTTCTTTCCCTTTTTAAATAATTTTGTAATTACATTCTAAATTCTTTTCAAGTAGCTATAATGGCATTGAAGTTCTTTTGTTGTCTTGGCATTTTTGTGTGTGTGTTTAATAAATAGAGCTGCCTCGGTGATGATAATTTGTTTTATTCATAGTCTGTGACACATAATAGGTACTCAATAAAATTTGTTAGATGAGTGAAAAAGTGAATAAAACGTTATTTAACTGATGAAGTTCTGATTATACAAAATATTGATTTTACTTTCAATTCTAAATTTTCTGTCATTATAGATTATTGATATATATGTAACAGAGCAAAATTATTCAGCTTATTTAGTATGATGGCTCAGAAGGGCTTCCTTTGTTGGTTTGTTTATTTTTTATAAAACCTCTCCACTTCTTTTGCTTTTTATTACCAGCATATCCAGGCTAAGTAGACCGTTCTGTTCCAAACTCTCAGATCATACCTTTAGCACTTATTTACTTGTGGTGTTTGTATCTTTTGATAAAAAATTTAGGATGTAATTACAAAATTATTTTAAAAGGGAAAGAAGCACATTATTTAGACCTCTTCTCTGCTAGACCTTTAGCCCACTAAGAACCTCACTTGGTGCCTGACTTACAGTGCATGCTCAGAAATGTTACTGAGAAATTACTTATTTTAGATGTTCACATTTTGTGTTTATATATTTAAATAGTAATTCCTAAATGCTGTGAGAAAAATCATTTGTACTGTCTATTTCAAGCAGCATGTGTGTGTGTTTGTGTGTATTGTGTGTCTGTATTGGTGTGGTCTTTTCCTTGGGAGGTAGATAAGGGGATAATACTCCAAGATCTACAATATGGGGAGTATGAATGACAACTACTCTTAAAGATATGTTCATGTGTGGTTATGTGCATATCCATGCCCCACATCTACTCTTTACACACACACAAACACACACACACACACACACACACACATATATATACATCTACATCTACTCTTTAAATATTTATATATATATATACACACACATGTATAGATAGATGATTGGTAGATTTCTTTTAGATAAGTAGTAAAAATTACAACTCGAACAAATCTAAAAATTAAAAATTCAAACAAGATATAGATAAAATAAAAAGCTATTATATATGATTAGGAGCCATCAGGCAATATTTAACTGATAGAGTCAAGATGGGCATGATCAAGACACTGGACAGCATGGCTAAAAGAGTAGTCAAAATGGATTGACAGTGACCACCTTTACATACCACAGAGGTGTTATTTACATAACATCTGGAAAGTTCTGGAAAAAGAGAAATGACTTATTGCTAATCTTTATTCTACTTAAACACATGCACATGCATCATATCCCATTGTAGTTGAGAACTTGGTAGAAGTTCTCAGTACAAAGTGGAGATCTATGAAGCACTTCTGTTGCAGATTGGATTAGCTAGAAGCTGTGTGTGTGTGTGCATGTGTGTGTGTGTGTGTGTATAACGTAAAATGCTTATTAGGGATCAATACCCATGACAGGAAAGAGAACAAAGAAAGAGAACAAAGAGGGTTTAGGTGAAGGAAGAATTTGAAACAAGGCAGGTTCAACAAAGCCCAGCCAAATTGGTGGGGAGATCTAGAGCAAATATTGCCCATCAGAGTTGCTTGCGTAGGGCTGAAATATCCTTGCCTTGTTCATTCACTGGATGTGAGCTGCTCTGTTTGAAGTACTTGCTTTGCATCTGAGGCTGACCCTGATGGAACTGACAGCTGGAGATTGAACTGCACTCTCCACAGCTGGGCAACGAGTTCTTCACTGAAGAGGCACTTTGGGGATACTTCTCTGTATCAACTACATGACCCCTAGCTTATTTTCTTATTAATATTTAATTAAAAATAAAATCTCATGTGAATATGAAATAAAGCAGGATGCTAGGACAGCAGGCATAAACCAGAATAGTCCCAGTGAAACAAAGACATGTGGCCTCGCTCCCTTTCAGTGACTTTAATAAGATTTCTTTTCATTCCTGGAACAAATATTGTTTTTTGTTTTGTTTTGTTTCAATAGTTTCTGAGGTAGAGGTAGTTTTTGGTTACATGGATAATAAATTCTTTAGTGGTGATTTTTGAGATTTTAGTGCACCCATCACCCAAGCAGTGTAGACTGTATTCCATATGTAGTTTTGTAATCCCTCACCCCACTTCCAGCACTCCCTCTCTGGAGTTCTTGAAGTTGATTATATCCTTCTTATGTCTTTGAGTCTGCAAAGGTTAGTTTAGCTCTCACTTATAAGTGAGAACACAGGATACTTAGTTTTCCATTCCTGAGTTACTTCACTTATAATAGTGGCCTCCAGCTCCCTCCAAGTTGCTGCCAAAGACATTATTTTGTTCCTTTTTATGGCTGAGTAGTATTCCATGTTGTATATATACCACATTTTCTTTATCTATTTGTTAGTCGATGGGCCCTTAGGTTGGTTCCATATCTTTATTGTTGTGAATTGTGCTGCTATAAACATGCATGTGCATGTGTCTTTTTCATGTAATGACTTATTTTCCTTTGGGTAGATACCTAGTAGTGGGATTGCTAGATTGAATGGTAGTTTTGTTTTTAGTTCTTTAAGGAATCTCCATGTATTGTCCATAGTCATTATGCTAATTTACATTCCCATCAGCAGTGTAAAAGTGTTCCCTTTTCACCACATCCACACCAACATCTATTGTTTTTAGACTTTTAATTACGGCCATTCTTGCAGTAGTAAGGTACCATTTCTTTTTTTTTTTTTTTAATTTATTTTTTTATTATCATTATACTTTAAGTTCTAGGGTACATGTGCATAACGTGCAGGTTTGTTACATATGTATACTTATGCCATGTTGGTGTGCTGCACCCATCAACTCGTC
>NW_012102876.1:458699-466452 GCF_000951045.1 Mandrillus leucophaeus
GAGCTGTTCCTATTCGGCCATCTTGCTCCGCCCGGTAAGGTACCATTTCATTGTGATTTTAATTTGCATTTCCCTGATGATTAGTGATGTTGACCACTTTTTCATGTGTGTTAGCGGTTGTATGTCTTCTTTTGAGAAATGTCTGTTCATGTCCTTTATCCACTTTTCAATGGGATTATTTGGTTTTTTTTGTTGCTGATTTGTTTGAATTCCATGTAGATTCCGGAAACTAGTCCTCTGTCAGATGCAAAGTTTGAGAAAATAGGCAAATATTTTTTAAGTAACTCAAAGTTGAAAGGTGGCTTAAAGATCACTGAACCCACCTGACTCAGTTGTCAGTTCAGAAAAGGAATTAAGAATAGAGGCAGACATAGGTCAAGAACTCAGGCTCTCTGACAACCAGTTGAGTGTTGTTTATTTTATTTTTTCATTTTCCAAGAGAAATTTTTTTCTGCTTTATTTAGGTATAATTGACAAGTAAAATTGTGTATTTTCAGGGAGTACATATCTCTTGTATACATATGCATTGTGAAGTGATTACCACACTCAAGCTAATTAACATATTCATCACCTCAAATAGTTACCTTTGTTGTGTGTGGTAAGAATACTTAAGATTTACTTGGCAACAGTGTCTTTTCTCTTATGACCTGCTGCTGCTAAATAATGAAAACTGTATGAGTGAAGAAAGATTTGTCCTTTGGTATATCCTTTATCGTGTATACTCTCTGATAATATGTCCTGCATTAAGAAGTAATCCTCAGCCTATATTGCCAAAAAATGTGAAATAATATCAATATTATGATGCATTCATCTTATTGACCCTTTTTGGGGTATGGGGTACTGTCTGGTTCCTTGCAATATAACTTCTAATACTATTAATAGGTTACAATATACTAGGTGTTTTTAAAACTAAGGTAAACACATAATAGAGTCTTAATCTTTAATGCCTCTTAAGGATTTCATTTTGGTGCTATTTTAAAAAAATTAAAATTGGCAAATTAGTGTAATGTGAGCATTAAGAGAAAGATAAAAAAATTTACCTCTTAATAAAAATGGGAAGAACTTCTATTCAAGTACCTTTTCTTTAGGGCAATACTGTCTCTCTTAGAAGTATTTTATATGACTTATTTTATTGCCCTGAAAATCTAATACTCACAACAGTTAAAATATTCATTTTTATAGAGGAGGTTATAGAGAGGCAGTTAGGGAAGAGGGGTTACCTAAAGGAAAACAATGATTTGAAATTGGTAAAACCTGTCTGGGTCCCTCTAGCAAACAATAGCTCTTTCTTAGGTTGCTGTTAAAAAAAAAAGAAAAAACTAAATAGGTGACAGTGATCACATCTCTAGATGCAAAGGATCTTTAGGTTATACAAGAATAGCATTAATCAGTGTTACTTTCGTCTTTCATGTATTTTTTTCTTTCTTTTCTTTCTTTTTTTTTTTTTTTTGTAGTGGTAAGAGGTTTTATTTTCTTCTCATCCCAGGAATAGATTTGCATAATGCTAAATTGCTGTGAGCTGAAATCATGCCACTGCACTCCAGCCAGGGTGACAGAGCAAGACTCCATCTCAAAAAAAAAAAAAAAGAAGAAAAAAAAAACCCTACTGCTTTTTATTGTTATGTAAATCCTTATTGCATTTGGTCTATTCTGCATATTGGGGTGGATTAGAGATTGGTCATTTTCTGCAAAGGAGAACATGAAACACCTTGGCCACAAAAAGCTGTACAAAAAAGTTTCGATTAGAATTGGAAAGAGTATTTTATTTTTCTCATTTTTGTTTTCAAATAATTACGCATATTGTGTCACAGTTGATTAGCCAGAAAATGCAAAGTAATGTAACTGTGTGCAGTATGTCATCCAGGTCTAACAGCCTCATAATCTTTTTGTTGATTGAATGGGAGAAAGGAAGAGTGGGTGAAAGTCTACAAAAGCTTGTATTAATTAAGATGTATCTCCTACTGGTAGAAAATCATGTTCAGACATTATCACATCGTTAGTCAGCTCATCACAGTACCACTTTGCAGAAAAGTTTTTTTTTTTTTTTTTCCCCCAGTGGCTTTAATGAATTTCTTCTAAGAAGTCCTGTGAAACGCCTGAGCTGTAGTATTTGGATAACTGTGCCATTTTCTTAAACAATTTGAGCCTGCTAAGAAAGTAGATCTTCTGGTTTGACATTTTTTTTTTTTTTTAACTTAACAAATAAAGCATCAAATTATTTTGGCCTTTTCCTCAGAATCAAATAGATAATAGGATGCTAATTAAATAATCGATAGGCAAAAATCTGTGAGACTAAAGGACTAAATAATTATAAATAATTTTTCCATTTACTTGAACTTTGCTAAGGATAGATTGTTATCATTTATCTATTTTTATAAAGAAATAAGTGAATAATCAATATGCCTTTATGAGATAAAATTAATCGTTCCCTTTTAATAATTTATTAATATGATAAAAATTAAATTTTTTAAAGACATGTTTTTAAAGTACTGCATATATTTTCTGTGTATGTATATATGAACCCTTTCTTTTCTTTTCTTTTCTTTTCTTTTCTTTTTCTTTTTGAGATTAAGTTACATTCACCTTGCCCAGGCTGGAGTGCAATGGCATGACCTCAACTCACTGCAACCTCTACCTCCCAGGTTCAAGTGATTCTCCTGCCTCAGCCTCCTGAGTAGCTGGGATTGCAGGCACCCACCACTACGCCCGGCTAACTTTTTGTATTTTTAGTAGAGACAGAGTTTCATCATGTTGGTCAGGCTGGTCTCAAACTCTTGACCTCAGGTGATCCACCTGCCTCAGCCTCCCAAAGTGCTGGGATTATAGGCGTGAGCCACCATGCCCTTTCTATGAACTCTTTTTGACAACCATGATAGCTATTCAAGATATGTTTGCTTGATATTCTTTGTATTTATGATAATCTGAATAAAGGATGTTCCAAATATAGGAACATTCGTTATAGATTTCCTTATAGCTTTATAAGTGACGTCTTTTATGCTGCTTTTGCTCTGTGTGTGTATGCATGCACACATGTGCATCTGTGTATGTGTTTTTAGTCCTGTCAATATGTCATCTGCAGAGATTCTTTTCTCCAGAATTATAGTCATATGTCCATTACGGTTATGTAAAAAGAGAAAAACTTATTGTTGTGAAAAGGATGTCTTATATTATAGTTGTGTGCACTAAGAATTCTGATTTTTGTTTCCTTTTAACAAGTTTGGGAGAAATTCATTAAACTTTAATTTATACCATTGGTTTTCAAGGAATATCATAACACATATAGCTGTTTGATTTAACAGTTCTTTACTTGATATGTAAAGTTCTTGTTTGCTGTTGGGTTTGGGCTTGATTTTTCAAGACCCATTTTAGGAAAAGTCTCAGTGGGAAAAAAATTGAAAAGATAAAGCATTACACATTACTCATTTAATGAGTACCCCATAAATTGGCAAGTAGACTGAAAACCAAGAGTTATTATCATCAGAAAGTTTACTAGTCATTTGATTGAAAGAAATGTTAATTTTAAAAATTAAAAATAGTAAGATCAGCCCAAAATACCAGCCAATAATATAATTTAATATTTAAAAATATGAACTAATATTAAAGAGTATAATTGGAGAAAAACACATAGTTTTTTTTGGGATTTCTAGACTTCAGAGTATAAGCACATCTGTGTTTGGATCTCATTCGTTCCTTTTCACCTATATTGTAAGAAATGTCAGAATTTTGAGAGGGGGAAAAAACAGTAGAAGCCAGTTATGTATCTCTGATTCAGTATGTTTTAATAAATATGAAGATAAAATATGCATTCTGCTTCTCAGTAAGCAAAGGCCACTTTGTGTCTGCCGTATTCCAAATAATTTAACATCTAACTATCTGTAAACTAGGAAATGGCAATGGTCATCAGGTGTATATTTTCATTATTTTGTGGAAAGGCTCACCTTCAGTTAGTGATGGATTTACTGCAGCAGGGGAGTGTTAGCTTTGCATACTATCTCAGCCTGATTGTGCGACTGTGTCAAGATGGGAGTATGGATCCATTTGCTGTTCATGGTTGATGTATGACCATTTGGTCTCCTCTGGGAGTTATTATGATTAACCTTAACAAACACTTTTCTCTGTCCAGTAAAAATAGATGTTGGAAATATGTCTTCAACAAGTATTTATCCAGCACCTTAATTATGTGTCAGATAATGTTCTGTACCTTGGTGGCACAATACTTATCTACTAGAAGAAAGAGGGATAGAGAGATAAATACATATACCAATAAAACATAGTGTGATAAATTCTGTGAAAGTGGAATCACAAGGTGTACGGGGAGTACACAGTCGGTCAAGCCTATTCCAAATAGGGCAGGAGGAGAGAACAAAAAAGTAATGGAGGGATCAAGGAAGCCTTTCCATAGATATAACTCTAGAGGTAATGCACATCTATTCCTGAAAATGTGCATACTCTATGCCATGCAGATAGCTATGCAGCGTAAGTATTTCCAAGGTAACATCTAGGATTTTTTCCTTTGTCCTTCTTTGTTTTTTTCCTTTTCTTTCTCCCTTCCTCTTCCCCCCTCCCTCCTATTTTCTCTCTTTTCTTCATTATGAATTCATATGCACCGAAGTTTACTAAATCAATTCTTAGCTCAGGATATGCAGTAATTATTGGTCTTTTCCTGGCTGTCATTCCTTCATTCATTTATTCATTTATGATATGACAATTACTACATATGAAACACTAACAGTTACTTAGGTTTACCCTTTTGCTTCTCTCCTATTTCATTCCTCTACCTTTTCTAAAAGATAATCATTATTCTGAATTGTGCATGTCCTTCTTTTTTAATTGGTTTGTTTTATTTCATATATATCATACTTAAATAATACATTGCTTAGTTTTTTTTTAACTCAATAAAAATTCTATTCTGTTATATGTAATCTGCTGGGATTTTATTTCACTCAACATTATATTAATATGATTCATTATGTTTTTATTTGTAACTGAAATCTTTCAGTTTCACTTCAGTTAATACTTCATTTTGTGAATAAGCACAAACGTCCATTCTACCATGTCAGTGAGCAACTGAGTTGCTTCCATTTATGTTGTTCTATGAGCGGTGCTACTGTGAACATTCTCATACTTGCTAAGACACATGTGAAAGTTTCTGCAGGGTGTATCCCTGAAAGTGGAAATATTGGACCACAGACTATACAAAAGTAAAACTTAAATGATAATGCCAAATTGTCTTCAAAAGCTATTGTACCAATTTGGACTCCCACCAGCAGCATATAAGAGCTTAGGTTGATCAACATCCTCTCCAACACTTGGTTTTGGGAGACTAATTTCTGTCAATTGAATGCTACATGACATAAATGCTAGTTAATGGTGTCTGGTTTTGATTCACATGGCACAGGTTACTAATGAGACTATGCATCTCTTAATATGTTGATTGGTCATGTATGTTTTCCCCAACCTTTCAATGATAAGATTTGATCATAAAGATATATGTTGCCATTAAGGAAAAAAATATATTTTTTTATATTTATATATGAGAAATATATATGTGTGTAATGTATATATTATATATATTTATAGGATAAATGTAACTATTTCAAATATTAATCCAGGCTTAATTTTATATATTTAAAATAAATATATGAATATGTGTTATCTATATATCTATACCTATTTATCCTTAATGGCTACATATATATTTATGATTAAAATATAATCTATCCATATATAGATATATACACACACACACATACACTATATATATATTAGTAATACATAAAATGGTGGGTAAATTTCTAATAAAGGATGGATATACAGTCAAAATGGCTAACAAAATAAACCAATAGGAAATACTTCCATTTTGAAATTATTTTCATGACTTTTATCTTTTCACAGCTTGATGTTTATTTTTCTTTTGACAGAGCGATTTCGAGATTTACTACTGCCTCCATCTAGTCAAGACTCCGAAATTCTGCCCTTCATTCAATCTAGAAGTTATCCCAAGTAAGCAAAAGGGGTTCACTGGGTTTTGATAAGGCAGTGGGTATAGTGCTGGGAGAGATTTGGGAAGGCAAAAACAAAATGTAATCTTTCTTAAGGTTTCTGAAAATCCTGAATAACTTACCCTAACTAACTAAGACATCTTCTGCAGTATAATGTCTCAGGCTCCTTGAAGCTGGGTCATAGAAGAAAGACTTACTTTTAATTGCAACCCAACTTTGACTGAGGAGCTGCTGCACGGTGCAATCAACAGGCTGTGTGCATCTATGTCTGATTCTTTTTGCTTGATGCTGTATCAACAGGGACAGCATTTCGTCGGTGATACTTCATCTGGTTTACTATTTACTGTCCTTTAAATGCAAGGATTCATTTATATTGTAGCAAGTCATTTTCAAAATAACCACAGGCTAGATACGGTTTTTAACAATCTCTATATATTCTTATTTATCATATTGAAAACTGGGGAAGTGAAATCTTCTGATGCTTTGTTATATGAAGCAGACCTTTCCTTCTCATAGATGCCCCAAGCATACGTACTTGTTGAAGGAATATGCCTTCATCTTCCTGAAGGTTAAGGGAATACCAGGCCTCTTATGACACATTTCCTTCCCTAAAGACTGATACATGCTGAATCTTGATCATTCCTGTGGCATCTTGGGGCCTCCTCTATGAGTGTTTAGCTCTCTTTAGTAGTTAGTGTGCAAAAGGCTAAAGAATAAATAAACTAATATCTGAAATAGAAAAGAAACGCCATCAACTTAAAGGAATAGAATTTGGTTTATACATCTTTCATCTAATCACTATGCCAAATTCTTTGATTTCTTTAAGAGTTTTTTCAAGTATTCATAAACTTTGCTTTCTGGGGAAATTATTTTCCCTCGAATACTTAGCTTTGGTAATACTCACTTAATTATGATCACAAAAATAAATATAAAATCCTAATTATATTGCTTGTGTATTGTTTCAACTTTTAATCCAGGCTTAATTTTTAGCAATAAACTTGCAATCTCCTGATAACATACACAAAGACATACATGTGCCTAATCAGCCTTGAATGCATATTTTGGTCTATATGTGCATGTTGACCAGGAGCATGAATGTGCCCAAAATAATTGATGCACACCTATTTGCATTTTTACTTACAGTGGCTGTTGGCAGAGGCTGATGATGCCTGGTTTTCTGCCTCTTAGGCTTACAGTTTGCCTAATGCCTTTGCTTGCTAGGGTAGTCATAGTAGTTTCCCAGGTGGTTATCTATTTGCAGCTACAGGAATACCTCAGAAATATTGTGGGTTTGATTCTAGGCCACCGCAATAAAGTCAATACTGCAATAAAGCTGTCACACTTTCTTTTAGTTTCTCAGTGCATATAAAAGTAAATTTAACAGTATTCTATAGCCTTTTAAGTTTGCAGTAGCCTAGATATGTCTAGAAATACTATGTACATCTGTTAATTAAAATATACTTTATTGTTAAAAATGTTTACAATCATCTGTGCCTTCAGCAAGTCATAAACTTTTTGCTGGTAGGGGATCTTTCCTCGATGTTGATGGTTGCTGACTGATTAGGAAGGTGGTTGTTAAAGGTTGGGGCACCTGTGGCAATTTCTTAGAATAAAACCATGAAGTTTATTGCATCAATTGGCTCTTCCTTTTACAAAAGATTTCTCTGTAGATTGTGATGCTGTTTGATGGCATTTTACCCACAGCATAACTTCTCTAAAAATTGAACTCAATCCTCTCAAACCCTGCTGTT
>NW_012102876.1:466988-486364 GCF_000951045.1 Mandrillus leucophaeus
GTTCTCTATTTACACTATGTCTGTAGTTGCTTCCTCCACTGAAGTCATGGACCCCTCAAAGTTAACCATGAGGGCTCAAATAAACTTCTTCTAAACTCTTATTAATTTTGGTAATAAGACTTCCTCCCATGAGTCATGATGTTCTTAATAGCACCTAGAAGGTGAATAATTTTCAGGATGTTTTTAAATTTACATTGCCCAGATCTACCAGAGGCATCACTGTCTATGGTAGCTATAGCCTTATGAAAAGTATTTCTTAAATAATAACAATTGAAAGTCAGAATTTCTCTTTGATCCATGGATTGCAAGATGGGTGTAATGTTAGCAGGCCTGCAAACAACATTCATCTTCATGTACATCTACATCATAGCTCTTGGTTGACTAGGTGCATTGTCAGTGAGCAGTAATTTTAAAAATTTATTTGTATGAATTTATGTGGTACATACGTAATTTTGATCCATGGATAGATTGTATAGTAGCCAAGTCAGGGCTTTTAGGGTATCCATCACTGGAATAACATACATTGTATCCATTAAGTAATTTCTCATTATTCACCTACTTCCTAGCCCCCTTGCAACCTTTCAAGTCTCCACTGTCTATCATTCCATACTCTACGTCCATGTGTACACATCATCTAGCTCCCTCTTTTAAGTGAGAACATTAAGTATTTGACTTTCTGTGTCTGAGTGATTTCATTCAGGGTAATGTCTCCAGTTTTATCCATATTGCTGCAAAAGTCATTATTTTGTTCTTTTTTGTTCCTGAATAGTATTTGATTATGTATATATACAGTATTTTCTTTATCCAGTCATCGATTGATGGACGCTTAGGTTGAATTCATTTCATTGTTATTGTTCTGGTGTGAGCTTTGCTCACTGCCTATGTGAGTAGTAACATTTTGGATAGAATCTTTTTTTTTTTTTTTCCTGATGGGCTTAAAATATTCAGTAAACCATGCTATCTATAAACAGACGTGTTTTAATCTGGACTTTGTTCTTTTATTTATAGAGTACAAACAGGGTAGATTTAGCATAATTCTTATGGGCCTTAAGTTTTTCAGAATGGTAAGTGAGCACTGCTTCAACTTAAAGTGACCAACTACATTAGTCCATAGACAAGAGTCAGCCTATCCTTTGAAGCTTTGAAGCCAGGCATTGACTGCTCCTTTCCAGCTGTGAACACCGTAGATGGCATCTACCACTTGATGGCTGTCTTGTCTACATTGAAAATCCGTTGTTTAGTGTAGTCACCTTCATCTATCATCTCAGCTAGATCTTCTGGATAATATGCTGCAACTTCTCCATCAGCACTTGCTGCTTTGCTTTGAACTTTTATATTACAGAGATGGCTTCTTTTCTTAAGCCTCATGAACCAACCTATTCTAGCTTCAGACTTTTCTTTTGCAGCTTTCACATCTCTGTCAGCCTTCATGGAATTGAAAAGAGTTAGGGCCTTGTTCTGGATTAGTCTTTGGCTTAAGGGAATGTTGTGTTGTGGCTGGTTTAATCATCCAGACCACTAAAACTTTCTCCATATCAGCAATAAGGCTGTTTTGCCTTCTTATTATTCATATGTTCACTGAAATAGCACTTTTAATTTTCTTCAAAAACTTTTTCCCTTGCATTAGCAATTTGGCTCACTGTTTGACACAAGAAGCCTAACTTTATGCCTAGCTCAGCTTTCAACATGCCTTCCTCACTAAGTTTAATCATGTCTAGTTTTTGATTGAAGTAAGAGACATGCAACTCTTCCTTTCACATGAAACTTAGAGGTCACTTTAGAGTTGTTAATTGGCCTAAATTCAATATTGTTTTGTCACAGGGAGTAGGATGGTCCCAGGTAAGGGAATGAGAAGGAGAAATGTTTGGTAGGTGCACTCAGAACACACACATTTGTTCATCACTGCAGATAACTGAACGTCAAAGAATTTGTAGCTTTGTAACTTAAAAAATCTGTAAAGTTGAAATACAAGTCAAACAATTAGAATGTATTTTATTCACAACCACTGTTATGTATATCTACACTGAGATTTTTTCCTCATTTTTCTGGTTGAAATGTGATTTAAGACCTAAAATATGGGTTACAAAGCAACTTCCTTGCCCTATAAAATTACGCTGTGTCACAGAGTGGTATTTACAGATCATGACATAACCCACATAGATCATAACATCACTAGGATGGAGTCATTGTGCACTGGTTAGTGTAAGCTGTGGTATTTTGGATTTGGTCTGGGGTTTCTATTTAGTCAACATAGTGTCCCTATAATCTTTAACTTCCTGTTACCAAGAGACATCTAACAAATAATGAAATATGGAAATGTGTATCCTTTATTTAGGTGAAAAATATTCATGAAGAGAACTGACTGGGTCTGAAATGTATATGGATATATATATGTATGTTTAAGAGAAAGGCATTTTAAAAATATTGCCTGCAATGGTGTTTGGAAACACTCTTCTAAAATATAAGAATGTTCATTAATCAATTTCTACATTTGTGAGCTCTTATTTGACCCATTGCCAAAGCCAGGACATCCATTCTCATCAGGATGTAATTGTAGACATTGTTCCATGAAAATTCTCAGAGCATGAAGAGGTGTGACAGTTGTCAGAAAGAGATAGATGAGTGGAAAGGAATTTAAAAAAGAATGTGCATCTAATACAAAATGCATATTTTTGATTTATAGGTTGGAGGAAACAAATGGAGATAAAGAAACAAGTTTTATTGCTAATTAACTCTGAAGGACTTAAGTTCATGACATATGTAGACTAGAGAGTAGTTATAATCTATGTTCATCCTTGTAAATACAGCTTGGACATGTAAAATGGTTAAGTGCATCTGGTTTAATTTTATCCACAAATTACTTGCAACCATTTTGGCAATTAAACCAGCAAAACATGACCCAGTGGCTCTGGAAGTTTTAACCACAATGTATGTAAAAATATTGTGAAAATACAAGAATAAACTATTTCTACTTGGTTCTCATAAAGATCAAGTTCTCTGAGCTTCCTAATATCTGAACGAACTGTTTAGAGAGGAATATCATTTATGACAAATTTTAGAGCTGTTCTTTTTTGACTTGGTTTGCTGCCAAAGAACAACCTTGATTGTTTGGACAATAAAAGCAATGTCCTAACTCAATCTCATTTCTAATGGGCTACGTAAAAATGACTTCAAATGGTGATTTTGGGTAATACCCTTAAACTGCAAAGCCTCAGATGACCTTTCCACAGTCTGTTCTCCAGCTTATCCTCCTTTCTCTTTCCTAGCCACGTTTTGAGTTCCTCTTCAATACATCATCCATCTTTAATAATTTCTGTTCAATCTGCATGTCTGTAATGTACTTGTCATCTGAGCCTGAGCCAAGTTCTTTTCTTTTCTTTTCTTTTTTCTTTTCTTTTCTTTTCTTTTCTTTTCTTTTCTTTTTTAGATGGAATCTCGCTCTGTCGCCTAGGCTGGAGTGCAGTGGTGAGATCTCAGCTCACTGCAAGTTCTGCCTCTCGTGTTCGAGCGATTCTTCTGCCTCAGCCTCCTGAGTAGAAGGGTTTACAGGCGTGAGCCACCACACCAGGCTAATTTTTGTATTTTTAGTAGAGACAAAGTTTTAGTAGAGAAAGTTTCACCATAGTGGCTGGTCTCGAACTCCTGACCTGGTGATCTGCTCACCTTGGTCTTCAAAATGCTGGGATTACAGGTGTGAGCCACTGTGCCTGGCCCAAGTTATTTTCATTTATAATAGTAACACATAATGAACACTACACATGCCAGGAATTGTGCTTTATATGCATTATTAATTTAATTCTTACTATTCCTCTCTAAGTTAGGTAGTACTATTTCCCTAATTTTACAGATAAGAGAACTGAGATTCAAAGAGGTAAATGCCCTACCCAAAGTCACATGGCAGAGCTGGGTCTCCAATCCAGATTTGTTTGGCCCCTCAAATAATACTTAACTTAGAAGTGGTTGGGTCATTGAGGGATTACTTCCAGGTGGCTGAAAGCTGTGTATGTGTAGAGCATGTGTGTGCATGCATGTGCAACACACATGCACACACTTGGAGTCAAGGTATAAGTAGAAATATGGACAGGGCCTAGAATACCTTCTGTTTTCTGAGGCAAGGTCTCATTCTGTCACCCAGGCTGTAGTGCAGTGGTGCAAGCACAGCCCACTGCAGCCTCAACATCCTGGGCTTAAGTGAACCTCCTGCCTTGGCCTCCAGTGTAGCTGGGACCACAGGTGTGTGCCACCAGGCCTGGCATATATATATAGATATAAAAATTTTTTTTTTAGAGACACAGATTTCTTTCTTTCTTTCTTTTTTTTTTTGAGATGGAGTCTTATTCTGTTACCCAGGTTGGAGTGCAATGGCACGATCTCTACTCACTGCAACTTCTGCCTCCCAGATTCAAGCGATTCTCCTGCCTCAGCCTCCCAAGTAGCTGGGATTACAGATGTGTGCTACCACGCACGGCTAATTTTTGTATTTTTAGTAGAGACAAAGTTTCACCATATTGGCCAGGCTAGTCTCGAACTCCTGTTTCAGGTGATCCACCTGCCTTGACCTCCCAAAGTGCTGGGATTACAGGCATGAGCCACCACACCTGGCCGGAGACATAGGTCTTATCACATTGTTGTCACAGGCCTGGTCTTTGTTGCACAGGCTGGTCTTGAACTCCTAGCCTCAAGCAATCATCCCACCTAAGCCTCCCAAAGTATTGGATTACAGATATGAGCCACTGCATCTGGCCTGGACTGCCACTTAAATGACCTTGAACTTTGTTGTAAAGACAATGAAGACCCATTAAAGGATTTTAAGCCAAGCAGAAAGATAATTAGACTTACATTTTTATAGATTTTTCATGAAACTAGAGAGGTACATGAGGTACCACATGGGGCCAGCACACTAGCTTGTTGGCAATTTCATATTCAGGCAGGAAATGATAATGGATTTGTACTGTGGTAATAGTAATATGGAAGATCAGATAGGTCTACGGGTGTTAGGAGGCATAATTAACAGAATATGATGACTATTATGCAAGAAGGAGAGGAGGAGAGAGACGGAGAAGGAAAGAGCTTTGGGTGACTTCAGGCTTTTTCACTTGAGTCACGTTCTGGTTTAAGTCCTCCATGATTGAGGGAGAGTGGTAATCTGAGCATCTTTATGTTGACTTTTTGTTCTATATTACAAATGATGATGATGGAGATACCTTCCTTCTAATGTTGCTTTGAGGAATGCCCAATGCGTGACACAATTGTTTCTTGTAAATCTTTGTGATATTTAAAATCAGAAAGCACCTGGCCTCTTGCAAAAGTGAATTCTCATCACTATTCTCATTGTCAGCTCTGTTCTGCCATTTCTCAAAGCGATTGCTTGCCTAGGGCAGGGGGAAAGGCTCTGTCATGTGGGCTGCTTTTGTATATTCAATCCATTCTAAATCCTGTCAGAAGGGATGCATTGTCCTGTCTGGTAGAGGTGGCTCTGGGTGATGTGCTCTGCTTGGATTAGTCAGGAATGAGCCCTTTCCCTTGTGTGTCTGCCTATTTGTGGTAGTGGTCATTCCGGTACAGTTTCTACAAGCACAATAATTCATAAGATTTTCCACAGTATACATATTGTCTTTCATAAAAGAATTACTGTCTTTCATCTTCTAATCCTTACATTTAGACTTTCTTTTATATAGTATGTGAAATTCCAATACTTGGATGGCAAGAGATCTAAAAGGTAGTATTCTGACTAGAGTGTGGAATGTAGTTATAAGAATGCTAAATACTATTGATATTTGCAAAACTAGGCAAGTAGGATGTCCAAAGGATGCTGGTCTGTCAGCAAGTAGTGGATCCCAACCCCTGGGCTGGGATTCACAAGGCAAAACCCTGTCATCAGGACTGTAAAACTGAGGCACTGTTTAAATTGTAAAGATTTTGGCTCAGAGATGTAAGTCAAGAAGCTGTGTTAGTGCAAGGCTAATGAGCAAGCAATGAACAAGCCTTAGTGCTGGCTGAGAGCACAACTCCTTCCTGACTCAGATAAGAATTGGTTGAAGGATAGGGCCAAGCTGAGTCTATAACTGGAGGTTAGGTGGCCAAAATCACAGAACAAGTTGGGGAAGTAGCCACTTTCTGGAGATAGATTAAGAGATTAAGCACAGGTGAGTCTCCATCTAGTGCCTTTGAGAGCCATTTACTTTCTTTGTCACCCCATCCTGTATTCAGCTGCCATACATCTTTTCACTCTTTAGTTTTCAGGTTTGAGAAATTTTTGTTGTTTATTTGGGGTTTGTTTTTTTATTTTTAAGCAGAAATTGTCAGTCAACAAAGCAGCCTAAAATCCTTCCTTTGTTAAAAATCTTATATTAAATGTAACAATTCGTAATGGTTATGAGAGAATAATTTTGATAGCATGATTATTTTATGGGGACTCCTTGCCAAAGAATTTTTATCCTTGCAGACTTTAAATTAATTAATTTGTAAGGCCTTGACTGAACTGAATCATTCAGAATTCCAAGAGATAAACGTCAGAGTTTTTTTTTTTTTTAAACAATGTTGCTTTTATTTTAACATGAGATTGCATTAGATAATAATTACAAATTATTGTAAGTGAGACTGAGTTCTTGATTTGGCTCTCAGCTTGAATGTTATTGGTATACAGAAATGCTGCTAATTTTTATACATTGATTTTGTATACTGATACTACTGAAGTCATTTATCAGTTCTCTTGGCAGTGTCTTTAGGGTTTTCTAGGTATAGAAGCAAATCATCATCAAAGAGAGACAGTATGACTTCTTTTCCTATTTGAATGCTTTTTCTTTCTTTCTCCTGCTTGACTGCTCTGGCTAGAATTTCCAGTGCTATGTTGAATAAGAGTGGTGAGAGCGGGCACCCTTGTCTTGTTCTGGTTCTCAAGGGAAATGCACCCATCTTTTGCCATTTCAGGATGGTGTTGGTTGTGGGTTTGTCATCGATGACTGTTATTATTTTGAGACATGTTCCTTATATGCCTAGTTTATTGAGGGTTTTTATCATAAAGGGATGTTGGATTTTATCAAAAACTTTTTCTGCATCTATTGAGATGAAAATAAGTTATTTGTTTTTATTTCTGTTTACGTGCAAAAACAGAAAATTAAACATTGGGTACACAGAGACATGAAGATGGGAACAATAGACACTGGGGAGGGAGAGGGGCAGGGATTGAAAAATTACCTACCTGTATTGAATGCTGCTATACACTGTAGAGTACAGTATTGGTTGATTAAGCTCATGATCATGTGTCTGACTGGCAGCTGTGGCAGCTGCCTGGCATCATGAGAGACTATTGTACCAAATACCACTAGTCCAGAAAAGGGTCAAAATTCAAAATTTTGAGTACAGTTTCTACTGAGTACATATCGTTTTCACTCCATCATAAAGTCAAAAAATTTTAAATCGAACTATCCTAAGTCAGGGACCCTCTGTAAAATCACCGCCTGCACTAGCTCACTCCTTACCCTCCTTACCTGCTCTGTCAGCAACATCAGTATCTCCTGGGGGAATGGTGGCAACTACAAATGCTCAGACTTCTGAGTCAGTAAGACTCGGAGTAGGGCCTAGCATTCTGTGTTTTAACAAGCCCTACAGGAAATTCTGATACATAGTAAAATTTGAAAGCCATCAAGGGAGAACCATCACACACTTTAAACTCATTCCTTTTGTTTGTTGTTTCTATTGATATGATTACTTCCTGAGACTAGAATGGTCTAAAACTGCAATACCATCCTCTCCGGAGGAATAGTTAATCACACTCACTTTTTTCCTACATGAAGAGAGAATTGTTAGATGATAATTGTCCTGGAACCTTTTTTTGTTTTTACCTTTATATAATACACCTCACCAAAATATTTGATAATTGTAATGATTATTATCTGATTATTTAAAAAATAGTAACTTTGAATCTAACTTTGGGGTTAGATTCAGAATGAATTTAGTAAAAGTCCTCCCCCCTTAATATAAGTGTGACCTTAAGAAAATTATTTAACCTTTTTGAGTTTTAGTTCCCAATGCAATAAAATAGGCATTATACTTTCCTATGAAATTTGTTGTGTGGATTAACAGTGAAGGTATATATAGAACATTCAGTACCAACCCTGGATTAAATGTTCGGTGAAGAGTATCCATTGTTATTATAACTTATTTTAGGTTTCTGAGGTAAGAGTCTCAGGCATTTCTTGAAAAAGAAAATTTTTTTTTTGGACACTGAGTTTTACTCTGTCACCCAGGCAGGAGTGCAGTGGTGTGATCACAGCTCACTGCAGTCTCAACCTCCTGGACTTAAGCCATTCTCCTGCCTCAGCCTTCCTAGTACCTGGGATTACAAGCACTTGCCACCATGCCCAGCTAATACTTAAGACAAGGGTCTCATTATGTTGCTCAGGCTGGTCTCAAAATTCTGGCTCTAAGCAATTGTCCTGCCTCAGCCTCCAAAAGTGCTGGAATTACAGGTGTGAGCCACTACACCAGACCCTTGAAATTTTTTTATTAATTAAAAGAACTGTTTAAAGTGACAGCTGATCAGAAAAGATTTTAAAAGGCAAATATTTTTCAAAACTTTACACTTATATGAACATTAAATGTTATAAATTACAAACCTTTACTTTTAATAATAATATAGTATTTATTATGTTATTCTTAAATATCTAATATTTATCAGGTTCTCACTATGTTCAGGCACCATGTTAAAAGCTTTAACAAGTATATTTACATTCAGCCACATAAAATAGAAGTGTAGCTTGAAACTTATAAGTCTTAATGAAAGAATTAAATCAGTTTTTTAAAGTGTAAATACTGCTTTCAAGGGAAAAATTTAAATGTAAAAAATGTTTATATATTTCTGAGGGGGTCAGAGAAGAAGATATCTCTTATTCTTAGAATTATGTTAGATCCACAATCCTTCATAAATGTTCTTTTCATTAGTTATCAACTGAAGTTTAAAAATGTGTCAAATTGATTTCATCTCTACTATGTTATAGCAAGACTTTAAAAGAGTTGCCTGTAATTTCTACAATCTGGTTACATATGTTATGATAATAACAACATGGCATTCTTTTAAAGACCGTGTACTATGATAGGGAGAAAGTCACTGCTCATAAATGAAAGGCAGTATATTTCACACATTAATCAGATTAAATATGCAAAAAAAGTGATTTAAGCAGTTTCAGTTTCCATCTCCCTCAAAAAACTGGATGTCATGAAATAATAAATTACTAGTAATTTTATCTTCTTATTTTCTCCAAGAAAAGCAAAGTTTTCTCTCTCCTGGTACAAAAAACAAAAAACAAAACAAAACAAAACAAAAAAAGCATTTCAGATGAAAAACAACTGATTCTCTAAGGGCTTTAAAACCAAATTCCCACCTACATTTCCCAGCTCATACTGGACTTAGCCCATTTCTTGCATCAATGCTGGGCCTCCCAGAAGGCCTGTCAGTATACTGTAGGCACTGATTGATGCCATTAACAAAATATATTTCTGATATTTGTGTGGCCCTCTACAATTCTTAGCACACTTTTTTTTTTCTGTAGTATCACATCTTATTGACTCTTTTACAGATGAAGGAAATCCAGTTTAGAGAGGACAAGTAACTTGTGTGGTATCCCAGCCCTAGTAAATGACTAGAACACTGAGTTCTAGTTGTCCTGTCCAGATTTATTTCAAACACTGAAGAGTAGCTTTGTGGGGAGTGGGGAGGGTGTGTGTGTGGGTGTGTAGCTCAGAAAGCAGACAAGTACGAAGGAGGGGGCAGTGGCCAAAATATATTCACACAGCCAAAACAGATGTAGGGAATTTGAGAAATGTACTGTTTTGGCTGGACATTTTGCTTCCCTGAATAAAATTAATTGTCTGTTACTAAGAAAGAATGGGAGGATGAATTATTATATGAACAATTAGCATTTCTATTGCATTAAGAAGGATTTCGCTATGCTCTCTCTCTCTCTCTCTCTCTCTCTCACACACACACACACACACACACACACTTGAATATATAAACATGAGCAGACTAATTAGAACTTCAGAGCTTCCTTTGTGACTGCTCTTTACAGCTAAAGAGCTATCAGTTTATAAGTAAAGTTCTATACTTATGAACAACCAGACCAAGAGGAAGAACAGTGCCAAATTCTTTTCCTTACTCCTATTATTTTTCTGTTCACATAGTAAATGTTTAAATAAGTATTTCTACTACTGCCATTGGAAAAAATATTTTTTGAATTTAGACACAGTAAAGCAATCGTTATTTTATTTTAGTCCCATATAGTAATCTAATATGATCAGAGCTTTAACTTGTCCTTAGCTATCTGGCATGATCATATTTACATTACTCTATACTTTTAATTAATGGTTCCTCAAAACGGCATACTGAGAAACAGATGTACTTGTTTTAATCTTGACAATTCATAAACAACATTTGTTATTCCTTTAGGCTGACCATTATGAGAATCAGTGAAATAAGGCCTGTCCTATCACAAAGTGTAGGGATTGTATTCAGCGTGTTTATTATATGGTACAGAAAATTAACTTAACTTATTTTCATTTTTTCCCACCTTTGTCTGACTGCTCTACAGGCTGTATATTGATGGTCCTTTTGGAAGTCCGTTTGAGGAATCACTGAACTATGAGATCAGCCTCTGTGTGGCTGGAGGCATTGGAGTAACTCCATTTGCATCAATACTCAACACCCTGCTGTATGTCATTTTGATCTATTTATTAATCCAAATAGAGAACTGCCAATATTTCAGACATCTCTCTTTTTAGTATAAAATAATTCCTTATTGAATTATTCTACTTGTTGATCAAGGACCTCCATTTACTGATTGAGGAGGGGAATAATTCAGTGATTCTCAACATGTGGTCTGTGACTCCCAGCATATTCTCTTGTAGAAAGATGTCATATCAGAGTTATGCACTCCTCTGTCCTTTTCCTCTGTTAGAAGTCATTCACCTCCATCCTTCATTTCTCTATATCCTCATCAGTGGTAAGTGGTTCTACTCATTCATTCAGTCAACAAATATTTTTGTGCACCCATCTGCCAATAGATCTTACAGGTATTGGAAAGACAGCAATTAATGAAAACAGAGTCCCTGCCCTTAAAAAGCTTACATTCAAATGGGGCAGGTAAAAAAGAAAGCAATGAGAAATATAAATAAAATTGTTTCAGAAAATATTACAATTATGACAAAAGGTAGACATTAATGGATATGGAAATAAAGGACTGGGTTTATTGTTGAAGTATGGTCAGGCTTTTCTGAGATGACAACTGAACACATCATTCCTTCATTTATCACTTAGCAAATTTACAACAGACTAAAGAAAAGTAGCTTCAAAGGTGAAATTGTGGCTGGGCACATTGGCTCACGCCTGTAATCCCAGCACTTTGGGAGGCTGAGGTGGGTGGATTGCTTGAGGCCAGGAGTTCAAGACCAGCCTGGCCAACATGGTGAAACCCTGTCTCTACTAACAACACAAAAATCAACCGGGCATGGTTGTGCACGCCTGTAATCCCAGCTACCCTGGAGGTCGAGGCATGAGAATCTCCTGAACCTGGGAGGAGGTTGCAGTGAGTAGAGGTGATACCACTGCACTCCAGCCTGGGTGACAGAGCAAAAAAAAAAAAAAAAAAAAAAGGGTGAAATTGTCTGACCAGGAAATACTAAACTAAAACTTATTTTAGTTTCAGGATTATAAGCAAAAGTTAATTGATCGACATTCTTATGAAAACACAAAGCAAAATAAAAGTAGAAAGTTATTCTCAAATCTATTCCATTTACTTTTTTTTTCAGAACCAAAAAAGAAATAATAAATTTAAGTGATGTGTTTGAATTATATTTTATTTCAGTTTTAAATACTAGATGTAAATTTGGTACTTTCTGGTGGTTCTTACAAAAATGATCATGCTCTAAGCTAGAAATAATTTGTTTCTGACAACACATTACAAGTTATTTGGTTACCTAATGTTATGAAAAAGGAAGAATATTTTCTTAACCTCAAGCCTACTTTTTATAAATGGGGATTCAAACTTGGGATTATGAGTTGCTGGAATGCATTACGTCGTACATGATTGTGAAATCTCTTTCTTTAATGATTTTTAAGAGGGGATAAACAACCAACTTTCTGGAATGGTTTGGCTCATTTTGCCAAAAAGCCAGGGCAAGACTGGATGACCTTTGGAGCCCTACTCAGTCTGTGATAGAATTCACTGAAAATTGAAAACTTTTTTTTTCTGAGATGCAAGGCCCGATATTATTCTGGTCCAATTTAGTTATGACCTTCAACTGGAAATGAATGATATGCATACTTGTGAATATTATTCACACTTAAATTCATTTAACACTTAAACACCTAAATTCATGAAGTATGTCATATCCTTGAGTCAATATATTACATATTAAATTCATTTAGGTCTCATGGTAAGTGATGTATCAGCTGCTAAAATGTAAATGACTGATTTTTATTGGTTGCTTACTAATGAAAAGTAAATTTTCAAAAATATAGGAATTCCTTAATATTTGCGTTTGCCATCCTAATCACTATCATGTTATTTTAATTTTAAGGGATGACTGGAAACCATACAAGCTTAGAAGACTATACTTTATTTGGGTATGCAGAGATATCCAGTCCTTCCGTTGGTTTGCAGACTTACTCTGTATGCTGCATAACAAGGTAACATTAGGGTTGTTCCTAGTTTTGCAATTTTTCAAATTAAAATAGTTATATCTTTTACATTACAAAAGCAATAAATGCTTGCCATAGATTAAACCATAGAAATTATACAGATAAGTAGCAAGGAAATAAATAAGTCTCTTAAACATAAAAACTCAGAGATAATATCTCTTAGCAATTAGGCACACATCTTTTCAGATATGGGTATTTGTGAGTATGCATGTATATCTAATATATTTTAACATAGGAACATTCATTTCTATGTTTTAACATAGGGTGTTTCACATGGAAATGTATGCATATGGCTGAAGGTGATGAGGGAAGACAATGAGGGAAATACCGGAAGGCACCTGCTGTAACATCTTCCATCCTTTGTTCTGATAGCTCTTATCCTTGATTTGCCATCTTTAATACTTCAAATCACCAGACTTTTTGGTATACGATACAAAATCTCAACAATCCCCAAATTCTGTGTTTTTTTTTTTTGCAGAGATAAAGCAGGCATCTTTTCCTATCCAACCTGTAACATTTGACCTATTTATCTTTATTCAGATTATACAAGTGACACACATATGCGTCCTTGCTACAAATATTTCAAACAATTCTGATAAAGTAAAATCCTCTTTTACTACCTTCCCTACCTAATCTGTGTAAACAGAGGTAACTCTTAAGTGTTCTATAAATCCTGTCGTACTATTTATATTGTTTATGCAAATTCCTTTATTAATTGATTACTATGTCTTGACTATTTTTTGATATTAGTGCGTATAGAGCTACCTTATTGTTTTCCCTGGTGCCAACAATTAGAGATGGTGGACCTACCTGATTCTTTTAGAGGATTTCATTGTATAGATATATCTAGTTTGCTGAACAATTCTCTAATGTTAGATACTTTTTTATTACAAAGAATGCTGAAATGGATATCATTATATATACCTCTTTCTGCATGTATTCACTCATTCAGTCATTCTATCATTCAGTGTATATTTATTTATTAACTGATTACTATCAATCTGAAACTATTCTAGGATCTGAAAAGTCATCAAGTGGCAAAATAAAACCAAGTTTCTGATCTCACGTGGTTTATATTCTAAGGGGGCAAGATAGACAACAACCAATAAATACATCGAGCATCAGGTTCTGAGATTCGGGTTAGGACAAAGGAAGGGAAAGTAGGAGTAAAGCGGCGTGAACAGTAGAGGGTGTGTTAATTTATATTGCATGTTCAGGAACACCCATCAAACAAAATGTTATAATGCCATTTGAGCAGACTTGGCTGAAGTGAATGAGCAGACTAAACACATATTATGGAGAAAAAAAATCAAGATAGAGAAACCTAACTTCGTAGGCAAGAGCTCTGAGGCAGTAGTATACTTGGTGTCCTGAAAGAAGAGAAAGGAGATCTGTGTGGATGAAGCAGAGTAAGCAAGGGAAAGAATAGTAGGAGATGAAATTAGAGAGGTGGTGTCTGTGCTTTTCTGGGAAGAAGTGGATTACATAAAGGCCTCCAAACTTTTTGCAAAATAAATAATAAATAAATAAATAAATAAAAATTAAATAAATAAAAAGATTGGTTCTGGATATGTACCTAGAAGAATTAAAAGCAGGGAATTGGACAGATGCCCATAGAAGCATTATTCACAATAGCCAAAGGATGGAAACAACCCAAATATTCATCAATAGATGATTGGATAAACAGATTATGATATACGCACACAATGTAATACTATTCAGCTCTAAAAAGGAAGGAAATTATGACATATACTATGTGGATGAACTTTGAAGACATAACGCTAAATGAAATAAGCCGGACGCAAAAGCACAACTATATTATGCTGTCACTTACAGGAGGTCCCTAGAGTAGTTTAATTTGTAAAGACAGGAAGTAGAATAGTCTCTACATATGCATCCTTGCTAAAAATATTTCAAACAATTCAGGTACAGTAAAATCCTCTCAGGTTGCCAAAGCCTTTGGGAAGGGGGAAATGAGGAGTTGTTGTTCCATATTTTTTTGTAGACTATTTATTTTTGCAGGTATATTTTGCCTCTGCATTTTTGTACAAGAGAAACCAGAGCCCATTGATGAATAAGCAGAAGGCAGAAACAGGAAAAAGCGTCTATTTGTTTTGTTTTGTATTTGCTATCATGCATAAGTTAAATCACTATTGTCTTTTTTTCTCAAGAAAATCATGTTCTTGATGAGTAAACTGGTACAATTTTGAGACTCTTAAGGAATAAAATAAGGAGTATTTCAGAAGGACTAATATTTGAGAATATTTGTATAGCATTTAGCATGCTAAATTTTGTATCTATGAAGATAGCAGAAAATTATTCCCTACCACTACCACCATCAGACCTCATTCATACCAAGAGGCCAGATTATTGTTAGAATCTGTTATATATATTTGCATGTATGTGTGTGTGTGTGTGTGTGTATTCATTTTCTTATAGATATTGGTTATGATAAGCTAGGTTATGTTAAATTCTAAATCACATATGTTAGAATAGGAGAAAATCTGAGTATACCCACAGAATTTTAATAAGTCTATTCCTTTTTCTGTCCTCCTAGTTTTGGCAAGAGAACAGACCTGACTATGTTAACATCCAGCTGTACCTCAGTCAAACAGATGGGATACAGGTATGTGGTTGATGTTATCGTAAATTAAACAAGCCTCTTGATAATAGATTTACTGTAGGAGCTGTGGTGGAAGAAAATTCCTGCAGGTGGTTTGAACAGAAGTTTCCTAGAGGAAGGCCTCCTTTGGAATATGTCCAGAAAAGTCATAGCTTGTCCTTGAAGTCAACCATATTATGCCTTCCATTTGTCCTTCTCACAGGGAGCTGGGGCAGACTCAAAAGGTCTGAGTCTACCCCTCCCCTCTTCACTATCACCTCAAGTTCTTCTAAAATTCAGACTACACGTGAACAGCCATGTGATTTCTTTTTATTGAGGGGATATTTTATGTGGAGAGAGAAGATGAGTTCATATACAATTAAGCTTATTTCTAGACAAGGGAAACTAAAAAGAATGACAACCCTCATGCATTATTTATTTACTCTTCTAGGCACTGTGCTAAGAATTTCACATATATTAGTTTATTAGTTTAAAACAGAGTCAAGCAGTAAATGATATTCCCATTTTGCAAATGATGAAACTGATATTTGAAGACAACATTGAAGAGCTGGACTGGTGTATAAATCTAGGCATGAATGCATTAACAAATTGTATTTTAGTACTTTTTGTCGTACATTTTCACAATACTTCGAATACAAAATATGAATGTTTGTCAGTTACCTCAAAACTAATCTAACCCTAATTTTTCCAGTCATATTTCTACCCTATCTGGTATGTAAAAAGTATTTCATTTTACTACTCTCACGAAGTAAGTCAATATCACTTTTCCTCCTGGTATTGCTATAATGAAGATATGAAGCATAATTTGCATTTGGTTCTCAGTTTGCCTGCCTGAGATTCACATACTTCCTCCTTTCTCTGCAATTCACTCTGACTCTTCATATTGATTTAGATCTAATGCTCTGTTAATTGCAAACAGGAGCCCATTCACAGCCATTTATTGATAAACCCCATTTTGGAGTTCTGCTGTCTTGAGCTGTCTTGTCTAGGATCATTTCCCAAATGTATGATGATAATTTGTAGTATTTTACTTATATAATGAGCCAAATATGACAACTATATTTGTGGTGCCAAAATACTTCAATGAAGTCTATGTGCTGAGCCTTTTTGAGGGTGACCAATTAGAATTCATTCTTTGTCTTACATTGCAGTTCTTTAAAGATGAAACAACTAACTGAAGTCTAAGAAAATTAGCCATTTGTCAGAATGGCATTCAAGGAGATTAGTTCTAACAATTAATTCAATTGAAAATCAAGTTTTTGTACCTTTTTACCAGAATGGATTTTGTTTGTTTGTTTGTCGAAAGGAAATGATATTTTGAAATAATTGTACGTAATAGGTTGCCATTTGATACTTACATTCTTTATATCACAGCAATTTAGTGGGAAGTCACAGCACCAGCAGAAATGATGTTAGAAAACTAGGTTACTTAACTAAATCTCGAATAATGTGGTGCTTTCTTTTTGGCAGAAGATAATTGGAGAAAAATATCATGCACTGAATTCAAGACTGTTTATTGGACGTCCTCGGTGGAAACTTTTGTTTGATGAAATAGCAAAGTATAACAGAGGGTAAGTACTATACCTCAAAAGTTTGACATGTGGCTAATAAATTAATTAAAATATTTTCAAATAATTACATGAGGTTTAAAAATGAATTGGCAATGAGTTTACAAATGACAAATTCACTGAAACACTCTTTCACTATCAACAGAGGAAGTAAGGCAGGTGTCGTCCTACATTTTTGTAATTCCAAATAATTAATGTTTGGCTTAGAAATAGTCTATAATGTATTTATGAACTAAACTTTCCTACCTGATTATAAATTTGTAAAGACCTATATTAAAAATGGGTATTCTCTCCCACAGCATATATCAGGTGATCCTAGGAAAATTTTTCAAAATCGTGTTTGCAAACAAAGAAATTTACAATTAGTTCTAACAATGAATTCATTTAAAATCACATTTTTGCACCTTTTTTACCAGAATGAATATGCTTTTGTTTGTTTGTTTTTTAAAAAAAGCTCTGCTTTGTAATATGCAGTCTTTAAACCTGGAATATTTCTAAACATATTATTTAGAAACTATAATTTTATAAATAATCTTGTTCTTATAGACTATGTGTCTATGATCTGAAGAAATTATTATAGAAGGAAAGCTTTCATTTTAGGGCACAGACCAGTCAGCCCATTTGTCTTTTGTAAATTTACCATAGTGAGAGCACTGATCTATAAGAATTCTAAGAAGATACTGAAAACTATATAACCACTCACATATTTTTAGGTTTACATCTAAACAGTTTCATCATAAGTTTAAATGGTTGTAAAAGATGTGATTTCTAACATATTGCAGGTATTGGCATTTTGTAATTAACGTAATTTCTTCAAACATATCCACTGGAATATAAATATAGCTAGATGATACCGTCATTTATTATAAAAATACATAAACTCTTCTTTTAGCAGTTGGATGTTTTACATCATTCTTTTTCTTTCATTTAAGTTGTATTTCTGTCCCATTAACCCATATAATTTTATCAAAATTCAATATATTTTTACATTTGAACTAATCATATTTTTATTGCTAACCTAATCCTAATCATACTTCTGCAACAATAATGTACATAAATTAAATATTTCATTTTAAAATTTCCTGTAATCATAAGACTCCAGTGTTAATTTTCACTTCTGGCTTATCATTACAATTACTTTATATAGTTGAACACTCCATAATTTTTAAAATATATTTTTATAAACATCAAAAGGATATATGATTATAAATGCACAGGCCAGCTTATTAAATGAATATTTTTTAAAAATCCAATTTAGGAATTCATGGATGAATATTATTTATTGAAGAAATCACTGGTTCAAGATGATCCCTATCTCTACCTTCAGAGATTTGGTTTTAGAAATTACAGAATGGAGCCTGGGAAGCAAAATATAAGAAGGAATAAAGTTACCCATGAGACTCAGATTACAGCCATGTTTAAACTTTTGTAGTATTACCCTTCCCTTGATGAAGTGGTTTTGGCATGAAGATGTAAGCATGATTTACAAAGCAGAAGTTCTTTGTAATATTCAGAGTTGAAATTTAGAAAAAAATGATCAACCCACTTTTGATTATCTTCCTCTCCCATCTTTCTCCAGTATCACCCATCTTAGATGTGATAATCTTGCCTTACTCCTCTGTCTCTTGCTATGTTTGCAAACATGTTCCTCTTTAATACCATTTACTGACTTCTGACAAGAAATTTTTTGTCGATTTTCACTGTATATTGCTGAAAACTGATGGTTTCTTTGGCTGAATTCAGAAACCAAATCTCTAAAGAGCAGATTATTTGCAGATTGAAATAGATCGACGCTGTTGATTCCTACAGTTAGTTCTCAAGAAGTCTCATTCGTTAGGCTGTTTGTGTTTTAGAGCGATTTGTGTGTGTGTGTGTGTGTGTGTGTGTGTGTGTGTGTGTATTTGGTAGTTTGTTCTTTTTCTGGAAAAAATGGAAAACTGGTTTAAGAAGAGCAAATGTGCACCATCTGCTGTTGACATTTTGTACAACACTTTGACTTTGTGTATTAGTTCTCAGGCGGGTGCCTGAAATGTGTTAAACATTTTTTTGAAGGATTTTTATGTAGCATGCTGAGGAAAAGAATGGTTCAACATTCTTAAGGTCTCTTTAACTGGACAAAGGCACTGCGTAAATGAATGGTTTCGTTTAAGATGTAGCATTTTGATTAACCTCATGCACATAAATTGCTGAAAACATATAGAGATAATAGTAGGAAAGACAGATGTATACGTTAAGCTTTTTATATATCATATGTTGGGCAGTACTTTTTTTGTATTTAATGTATATATAATTATCATACTTTAAGTTCTAGTGTACATGTGCACAACGTGCATGTTTGTTACATATGTATACATATGCCATGTTGATGTGCTGCACCCATTAACTCGTCATTTACATTAGGTATATCTCCTGCTATCCCTCCCCTCTCCCACCTCCCCACAATAGGACCTGGTGTGTGATGTTCCTCTTCCTGTGTCCAAGTGATCTC
>NW_012102876.1:487144-494432 GCF_000951045.1 Mandrillus leucophaeus
TGTGTGTATTTATGAAAGTATATGTAAACATATGTTTGTGTGTGTGTGTGCTATATATATTTAAAATTGAAACTTTAGTTTTCTAACAAAAATTGAATCTATGACAAGTAATTCTTCAGCTTACTTTGTTATTTATTTATTTGTTTTTTCTTGGCTTTGCTAGGAAGAACCAACTAACTTTTTAATGATGTATTTCTTTTGGTCATGGACAATTTCTGTGTAATTGTACCTCAAAATATTCTAGAGTATAAACAGACTAGGTTTAGTCTATCACATTTACTCCTGTGCCCTGAGTCAAGTGACTCAGTTCTCCTGGATCTGTAATGCAATGAGTGAATAAGCTCTCTGGAGTGATTAAGTTCTCATTATGTAAGATTCTATGTTTACAAATCTACATGAAAAAGCAAGTATGAACATTTATAGAACTAGTTTCTAATGTCTACCCCCAAACCACATTTTCTACTTAGTACCCGATTCTACCTCCACCCATTCCATCAAAGGTTATGTAGAGAGGTCTCTAGATAATTGTTGGATTGCAGCACTGTAATGCAAATTTAGTACAAATGAATTGCAAAGATTGCTTGTAGAATTTGGAAAAAAAAAAAAAAGTAAGATTTCATTAAGTTAGTGAGAGTGACATTAGGGAATTCCTCAGATCACATACACACAAAGGCTATCAGAGTTAAGCTAGTTAATAATTGCAAAAGAAAATGTTAAAAAAACCCACAAAAATCATAATATCCTGGGTGATTTAAAAATAATGATTTTTATTATTATTTATTTTATAATTAATACTTGATTTTATTATCACGTATTTAAGAAGTACCTTTAGGAAATCTGAAAAACTTGCCAAACTAGTTCTATAATTGCCCTGTCAAAGCCAAGCAAAAAAACAGTGGTATCTTATTGCCATCATACCGTGTTGACAGAAAGTTTACACAAAGAAACAAAATGACTCAATTCTCTTTTTATTTTAATGGAAGCTACATTATGTCTCAATAGTAATTTAAATTTCATTAAGTATAAAATCATTTAGTTTCATATGTTTTTATTTCTTTTGCTCACTTTGGGTTTGATTAGCTTTTTTTTAAATTTTTACTAGTTTCATAAAATGGAAACATAGGTCGTTGATTTCAGACTGTTTTTCTTAATAAAAGTGTTTAATGCTACACGTTTTCCTCTAAACATCACTTTTGCTAACTCTTATACATTTTGACTTGTTTGTTTTCAGTTTCATCTTATTCAAATATGTTTTATTTTTATGTTGTTTTTTTCTTTGACCCATGGGTTATTTAGAAATGTTTTATTTCCAAATATGCGGAAATTTTCCAGGTATCTTTTTGTTTTTAATTTCTACTTAAATTGTGATTTGATCTAAAAATGAACTCCTTGTGATTCTAATCCTTTAAAATGTATTGATACCTGTTTTATTGCCCAGAATATGTTCAGTCTTGGTGAGTGTTCCATATGCACTTAAAAATAATTGGTATTCCATTATTGTTAGATAAAGCATTCTATAAATGCCAATTAGTTCCAATAGGTTGATAGTGGTATTCAAGTTTTCAATATGCTTGCTGAATTTCTGTCTGCTTATATTAATTACTGAGAGGAGAGTATTGAAATAATTAACTATAATTATGAATTTATCTGTCTTTGCGGTTCCATCAGTTTTTACTTTATGTTGAAACATTTTAGTTTCAGTGTTTAAATCATTTACATTCAATTTAATGAAAATACGGTTGGGTTTAAATCTAGCAGTTCACCATTGCTTTGTACTTATCTATTTGTTCTTTCTTTGTTTTATTTTCTTTTTTTACCTTGATTTGGGTTGAGTATTTTTTATTATTCCACGTTTTTCCTCTAATGTTAGCTATACCTCTGTATTTTTTTTTCTTTTTAGTAATTGCTTCAGGTTGTTGGTTCCCAAACTGGATTCCTCAGACCAGCATCAATTGGAATCTTGTTAGAAAAGCAAGTTCTTGAGCCCTATCCAAGATCTGCCAAATCAGAAACCATAGGGATGGGGAGACCTACCTATTTGTGTTCTATGAAGTCTGTGAAATGATTCTGATGAAGCCAAAATTAGAGAAACAATGTTCTAAGTTTACAGTATACATCATTAGCTTATCACAGCCTATTTTATGTTTATGTTTATGTTTATGTTTATATTTATTTTTTAGAGACAGAGTGTTGCTCTGTTGCCCAGGTCAGAGTGCAGTGACATGATCTCGGCTCACTGCAATCTTGAATTCCTGGGCTCAAGAGCTCTTCCAACCTCAGTCTCCTGAGTAATTGGAACTACAGTTGCATACCACCATGCTCAGCTAATTTTTAAAATGTTTTGTAGAAATGGGATCTCACTCTGTTGGCCAGGCTGGTACTTTGAATAATATTATAACACTTCATGTACTTCCATTTTCTTCCATCCTTTTTGCTATTGTTGCATTCACCTTACATATACATATGTTATAATTCTCAACATTAGTATTTTTGTTTTAAACATCAAGCACATATTAAAAAGATTAGAAATTAGACAAAATACATATTTTATATTTACTTACAGATTTTACTATTTTGCTGTTCTTCATTCTTTTGGTTAGATTCAAATTTCCATCTAATTTTGTTTTCCTACTTCTTGAGTAGTTTTCTTTAGTGTACTTTATAGTACTGGTTTGCTGGTGATAAATTCTTTCAGCTTTTGTCTGTATATAAAGTTTTATTCCATCTTAATTTCTGAAAAATCATTTTTGTTTGGCATAAAATTTGCTTGATACATAATAGTTGATGTTTTATATTTTAGTACTTTGAAGATATCACTTCATTGACTTCTGACTTGCATAGTTTATGATAAGAAGTTCACGTTCATTCTTATATTTCATTCTTATATTTTCTGTTGATGATTTGTAATGTGTCTTTTCCCCCAGTCTGTTTGGTTTTATGTTTTCTTTTTGTCACTTGTTTTTAGCATTTTATTATCAATTGCCTTGGTATAGTTTCCTTTGTGTTTATTCTCCTTGGGATTTATGAGATCTTTTATTTATTTATTTATTTCTTCTCCCTTGGTCTTCTCTTATGTTGGACTATGGTTACATGTAT
The DNA here is from genome assembly GCF_000951045.1 of Mandrillus leucophaeus. Classification (NCBI taxonomy): domain Eukaryota; kingdom Metazoa; phylum Chordata; class Mammalia; order Primates; family Cercopithecidae; genus Mandrillus; species Mandrillus leucophaeus. The sequence continues at coordinate 490,241 of NW_012102876.1, forward strand.
TTTTGACTAGTTGGTATTATCCCACGGACCACTGATGCTCTGTGCTTCTTTCTTTTTCTTTTTTTTTTTCTTTCAGTTTTTGTTCTCTGTGTGTTTCAATTTGGATAGATTCTAATGCTGTTTCTTCAAGTTTACTTTTTCTTCAGCAATGCCTATTCTTTTTTAAACTCATCTAGTGTATTTATCATTTCAAATATTGCACTCCATCTCGAGAATTTATGTTTGGGCCTTTAAAAAATATTCCATTTATTGTCTCATCGTGATTATGCTTTTCTTTGAATATATGAAGCCTGTATATCATCACTGTTTCAATGACCACGTCTATCGTTCTGAGTCTGTTTCTGTTGAATGCTCTTTCTCCTTGAATTAGTTTGCTAGGGCTACCATAGCAATATACCACAGACTGGGTGGATTAAACAGCAGCAATTTATTTTCTCATAGTTCTGGGGGCTGGAAGTTTAAGATCAAGATGCAAGCAGGACTAGTTTCCTGAGATCTCTCTCCTTGACTTGCAGATGGCTACGTTCTTGATGCCTCTTCACATGGCTTTTTCTCTGTGCATGCACTTCCCTGGTGTCTCTTTTTGTGTTCAAATTACTTCTTATAAGTATACCATTCAGATTGGATTAGGGCCTACCCTAGTACCCTCATTTTAACTTAAATTGCCTCCTTAAAAGCCTTGTCTCCGAATGCAGTCACATCCTGAAGTACTGAGGGCTAGGACTTCAACCTACGGGTTTTAGAGGGGCACACTTCAGCCCATAACACTCTTAGTTATAGTTCATACTTTTTTGCTTTTTGAATTCCTGGTACTTTTTTTATTGATTTCTGTACATTTTAAAGTTTAAATGTTTGGTGCCAAATTTTGATTTATTTATTTTAATAGTTTTGGACTTTTTCTGACATGCAGTTAAGTTACTCAGGTTCAGTTGGATCTTTACAAGGCTCACTTTTCAGATTTGTTAGTGGAGGTCCAGAGCAGCCTTCGGTCCAAGCTTAATTTTACCAATATCCCCTCTACTCCTTGCAAATAAGGTGATAACCTTTCTGAGAATACAACCCATTGCCCTGTATTTATAGGACTTTCTATTCTGGTGTGTGTGAATGCAAATTATTTGCAGTCCTGTGTAAACTCTGGCAATTATTTGTCCTGTTGATCTCTGATAGCTCTTTACCCACATTCATGAAGTTTCTTCTCATATATGAACAGATTATTAATCAAACAAAGACTTGAGGACTCTTCTCTCCTGATCTCCAAAGCATCTTTCTGTGGATCTCCCTTCCCTTCCATATTCTGTTCCACAAATTCCAACTGTTTGGCCTCAATGAACTCCGCTCTTTGTCTCCTCAGTGTAATCACCAATCTTTGCTAGAGTTTCCCCTCTCTGTGCTGCAGCCAGTAGATTGCCTCCAGGCAATAAGCAAAGACAGTGACTGTGCTTAGTATGTTTTCTTCCCTTTTCAGGGATCATAGTTCCATGCTATATAATAATAGCATATAATACGTATACAACTATATAATATATGTAATGTATAATATAATATATAATAATAGCTATAGCTCTATAATAGGTATATAATAATATACCTATTATTCAGTGTCTGAAAATACTTATTTCCTCTATTTGGTTTGCTTTTTTATAGATTTTTAATGTAAGAGGGTAGATCTGATCCCTATTACCCCATCGTGGCTCCAAGTAAAATTCTATTTTCACAGATTTTAGTTTCATTTTTCAAGGTAAAAAGTTTTAATAACTTTTTTTTCGGTATTTACTATTAATTTTTGGTACCAGTTTTAATGGATTCCGTGTCTTTTGTTCAGCATGAGTTATTCTGAGATAATCAAGACATACTGGATTTTCCCAAGATATGAGATGAAATATTAATCATTTTGACATCCTAGGAAGAATCAAATGCAAATCAAACTTGGGAAGAAGGTCAATTTGAAATATTATTTATTTCCTGGGATTTATTTAGTCTATCTGTTAGAGATATGTATTATTTATCTACTAAAATTTTATATTCGAGAATAATAAAAACTGCTTGGCATTTGTTACCATTATTGCAGTGCATAAATAAAAAAGAACTAGATGAATATGTTTTTTGTTTTACTGTGAATATAAATTGGTTGCTTAAAAATACTATTTCAAATTGGTAATATCTTTTTTCTTTCCTTCCTTATTCATCACTGCTTTTGCAAGTCCATGTAGGAATTTTAGATAACTATGTGTAAAGTGTACAATAAAAGAAGAATTTACGTTGCCCAGTGTGGACTGAACATCTATTCAGAGGTCAGCTGTTTAGCAATTGACATCTATCAATCGTTGCTCTTAATGAGGTTGCTGGTTTCACCAATGACAAGTCATGAAAAGACTAAGGCAAATAATCAATCTCTGCCTGATAATAAGCATATTTGTGCTCATAGGTACATTCTTTGAATTACCCTAAATTCTAGAATGAAAAGTATGAGGTAAATAAAATATTTTCCTGGTTGACATTTACATTTGGAAATAATTAGAAAATTGTTTTCCATATGTAAAACAGCAAGAAATTGACTTTGTTAATACTTTAAACCATGCTAATAAAACATATTTCTTGTTACGTTCTGCCTAATTTTACACCTGATTTTCTATTTCCTCTTCTCTTATTCTAGGAAAACAGTTGGTGTTTTCTGTTGTGGGCCCAATTCACTATCCAAGACTCTTCATAAACTAAGTAACCAGAACAACTCGTATGGGACAAGATTTGAGTACAATAAAGAGTCTTTCAGTTGAAAACTTTTGCCATAAAGCAGGACTCTAAAGAAGGAATGAGTGCAATTTCTAAGACTTTGAAACTCAGCGGAATCAAACAGCTGTGTTATGCCAAAGAATAGTAAGGTTTTCTTATTTATGATTATTTAAAATGGAAATGTGAGAATGTGGCAAGATGACAGGTCACATTACATGTTTAATCTGGAAACAAAAGAGACCCTGAAGAATATTTGATGTGATGATTCACTTTTCAGTTCTCAAATTAAAAGAAAACTATTAGATGCACACTGTTGATTTTTATGGTGGATTCAAGAACTCCCTAGTGAGGAGCTGAACTTGCTCAATCTAAGGCTGATCGTCGTGTTCCTCTTTAAATTGTTTTTGGTTGAACAAATGCAAGATTGAACAAAATTAAAAATTCATTGAAGCTCAAATTCCATTTTCTATGTTGTGTATAAACAGAGTAGCTTTAATTTGCAAGCGCTCCAGGCAAATATATTAGATGTTTGAAAACACAGCACAAGACTCTGTATTGATACGGGTACTTTGTATCAATATCTAATCGTCTCCACTACTTATGCTAATACCTCTATTTGATATCTGAAGACTATATGCTAACTGAACCTTCCTCAAATGTTATTATAGTATCTGTTTTTATATATTTTTTTCTTTTTATTCCTCTCTCCAGGGAAATATGCCTTCCCTTAGCATGCATTAGACATCATGATTTAATAGATCCCTTTCATCTTTATTTAATTGAATACTATTGCATGGTAATGAAAATATTCCTACTGTAAATTATAAAGGGATATACATACTAATACCGTTTTCCTTTTTTCAGTATTTTTGTCTCTATTATTGTTATTATTTTGTTTTGTTTTGTTTTTCCCAGGTAGAGTTTGTCTTAGGCTGTAGTCTCTTGGGATACTTAGTTAATTTGCACTTTGAGACCAAAGGACATCATGTCTGTCAGTAGGGACTGAATATAAGATTTATCTCCTTTGTCACACATTGGTTTATGATGGAGATATTGAAAGTCTAATCACATTCTTGATTAGTAAAACTTGTATTTTACCTTCTAAGTAAGAGGAAATATGATATCCTTATTCAAACTTAAGTTTAGAATCCAGAATATTACTGTTGCACTTTTTGGTATCCTGAATTTCGATAGGGAGCTATTGGGTTTAAAGTCACTGTTAGAACTACACTGTGTGATCTTATAAACTTATGTTCCCTGGCTCTCACATTCTTGGCTCAGAACAGTATTCCCCATTACTATCTTAAGAATTAAGGCATTCATGGCTCACGCCTGTAATCCCAACACTTTGGGAGGCCAAGGTGGGTGGATCACGAGGTCAGAGTTCAAGACCAGCCAGACCAAGTTGGTGAAACCCCGTCTCTACTAAAAATACAAAAATTAGGTGGGTGTGGTGGTGGGT
>NW_012102876.1:495672-497295 GCF_000951045.1 Mandrillus leucophaeus
AATCACTTGAACTGGGGAGGCGAGACGGAGGTTACAGTGAGCCGAGATCGCACCAATGCACTCCAACCTTGGCAAGGAGACTCTGACTCAAAAAAAAAAAAAAAAAAAAAGATTTAGCATTTGAGTGCACCCTAGCATGAGAAGCCTTGGGAATTTGAGTTCTGGAACTATCAATATTGTTGCAGGCTAATGGTGTGACTGAGTCAAATTACTTCTCATACATAGACTAAAATGTATCATTTTATTAATTTTTGGACAGTGTATCCTTTTGAGAATCTGATTAAAATGCTTAGTATGACATACAGCACATCCCTACAATTTTGGGGAACCTAGAAACACACTCCAAAAAGAAGCACACTTGTTTAAGAACCTCTAAACAAAATGGCTATTGCTATATGTGTTTCTACTCATACACCTCTTTTCTTTTTCTTGTCTGTTTTTTTTTTTTTTTTTTTTTTTTTTTTCCTGAGGCAGGGTCTTCCAGCCACACTGGGATGCAGTGATGCGATCTTAGTTCACTGCAACCTCCACCTCCTGAACTCAGGTGATCCTCCCATCTCAGCCTACCAAGTAACTGGGACTATAGGCACAGGCCACCACACCTAGCCAATTTTTTTATTTTTAGTAGAGACAGGGTTTTCACAATGTTGACCAGGCTGGTCTCAAACTACTGGGCTTAAGTGATCTTCCCACCTTGGCTTCTCAAAGTGCTGGGATTACAGGTGTGAGCCACCACTCCTGGCCCAAACTACCAATTTCTATAGGATTATACCAAGACATTTATTTTGTGGACAAGGGTGTTCTCTTTATATGTTACCAAACAGATAATTCAGTAGGACTTTCCATCGGTTTTTAATCTTGTTGTATCACCTGATTTATGCAAGGGAAGACTATCATTTTTACATATAAATAATTCTAAAAAACTATGATTCATATACACACACACTCATACATATATACTACATAAATCCATACATATACATACATACATTTGGGACTTCATTTTCTTTTTTAAAAATTTCAAGTTAAAAGTGAAATGCTTGATAGTTCTTCATTCAGTGACTTTAAAATGCCAATTGGGTGACTATGGTAGTCTAGGCATTTAAAACAATAGCGTAAAAGCAATGTAGACAAGGAACAGGCTGAATCAATTTAATCTACACAGCCATGTGATTTATAAACCCACAAATCAGTGTTTACTTGGAGCATTCACAGCAGGTGATGGATTTAAATTATGAGCCGTTGTTAAAGAGATTCACTGGCAGCAAATGGACTGTTGTCATTAATAGATAATGCTAGTGATGAAGAATATTCATTATATAAAAGAGAAGAAATTTTAAGAAAAAATGTTCTGTTTCTTAAGGACGGTTAAACTAGCCAAAAAGTGAATTTTCTAAACAAACCCAGGGGAAAATTTTTAAGTTGCTATTCACTTTAAGAAGTTTCCTTTTCTTGTGCTAACTAGGACTTTTTCCATACACAGTTATATTACTGAAAATAAAATACTGAAAGTAGAAGTAGTCTTATTTTACAATTGGGAAAACTGAGGATCAAAATTGCTACAAGTCATCTATTGAGTTTGTAGCAGAGCTGAGCCTGGAATTCAATTTCTTTTTTTTTTTT
>NW_012102876.1:500385-501330 GCF_000951045.1 Mandrillus leucophaeus
TTAGTAGTCGGCTATCAATTGCTTTCAAATATAACACATTGCTGAAATCAGCAGTGTGACTTACCTTACCATTGTTAAAATGTTACACAAAACAACATGACAGATGCTACTGTCTTTTTTTTGCTGTAATTCACCAATAACAATCAAGCATGCTAACCCATATGGAATGATATTTACTTGTAGATATTTCTTCCTCTCCTTGAAATTCTCCTTTCTGTGGAAAGCAGATGAATCCAAGAAACGGATGGGAAATGTGGAATGCTCATGCAGATTTAGCTCTGAAGGCATATTTAATAACTAGTATGTCTTGACAACAGTTTTAGATTAAAAAGAATTTTCATGAAAACATTTAACAGAAAGAACTAGTAAAAAGAAACTTTGGGTTAGTCCAGGCTTAATGTGCAATACTGACTCTATACTGATCATAATTTATTTATGTGATTATATTAAGGCACCTAATTTCCATAAAACAGTTAGAAGATTTTTCAAAAGAAAGATGATGTTTCAAAGTTGGTCTGCCATTCCAGAGGAGCCTCCTTGCTTATTCAAGTTCCAGTAGGTGTTCAAATGTTAAATGTTAAACGTAGGTCATCTTTGCTTCTGTAGGGTTTCATCTTGCATGTTTAAGAGAACTTTGCTTTATTTTGAGGGATTAATTCTCTGCGGATCATTCTTAAAATATAAGCCTTAAATCACTAATTTTGGTAGCAATAAATGTTAAAATTGAAATGGTGTCCTTGAAATTTCTATAAGCTCACTATAACTTTGGAACAAATAAAGCAGCAACATTTGTTCACAAGATGATGCAAGTTTAAGAAATACACTCTGCTTGTCAGGAATTAGCATTTGCGCCGGCTGTGGCTGTGGTGGCTCACACCTGTAATCCCAGCACTCTGAGAGGCCGAGGCAGGCGGATCACTTGAGGTCAGGAGTTTAAGACCAACC
>NW_012102876.1:503215-505262 GCF_000951045.1 Mandrillus leucophaeus
GCTGGGACTACAGGTGCCCACCACCACGCCTGGCTAATTTTTGGTATTTATTTATTTTTTTTTTAGTAGAGACAGGGTTTCACTGTGTTAGCCAGGATGATCTCGATCTGCTGACCTTGTGATCCGCCTGCCTCGGCCTCCCAAAGTTTTGGGATTACAGGCGTGAGCCACTGCACCCGGCCTGGAGTTCAATTTTTTAAATCTCTTCTACTGAAAAGCTCTTCACCTCCCCATGAAATCTTCATCTAATAAAAATATCTTGCACTGTGAGTTTGAATCTCCCTGTTAAACCCGATTTAGTGTCATGTGGAAAATAAGACACTGAGTGTTAATTCCAGATTCAGATTCAGAAAATTATACTCTTCTGATGAATCTATCTTCTTATTCTAAATGTGTTAGTCTTATATGTTTTGCCTAACATTTTCATATACCTGTTTTTAAGTATGATAATTGTGATAAAGGGATTGTGTTCTCCAGAGTTTTGCATTGGAGAAATCTGTAATGTAGTTTCTAGGAAATGCTAATATTATAATTTTAAATTCAAGTTCATAGATGAAAATCATAACTTCACCAGGTTTTTAACCACCCAGGAAACGCTGGTATCAAAACAAATGACTATTGTTCACTACTCACATGACCATAACTCACTTTTTGTCCAGGAGAAAAGAGTCAGCATTTTGTAGACTAGTGAGACAGGAAATAAATGAAATCAAATGTAATGAGATTGACATTTACTTCAGCCACCTCAGGACAATGAGAACTCACTGTTATTTCTCTTCTAAATATCCTCTCTATTGCACTAACATTATTATTCTATTCTGTAAGACTCTTTATTCTATTCTATACTATTATGTTCTTTATTCTCAAAGGACACAATTGCAGAGACTAGTTAAACTAAATTTTCTAAAGAGAAAAAGCAGAAAACATCTAATAATTAGCAAATAGGGGTTTATTGTAAGAGAAAAAAAGGTCATGTGGATCTTTTATAAAAATGAACAGAAAGCTTAATGTTGCTTTAGAACAGAGACCAACAACCTGATGCAAAGTGTTAAAATTCACATTTCAGAACTAGGAAGGGCAAGAAATGTCTCATAAGAGGAATAAAACTTGTCAGAGAAAGCAAAATCATTGAATACATCAGGACATAATAATGTTTTTCCTTTTATAGCTCAAAAGATGCTCAAATACTTGGTAAACTGGCTATTTCTCTGGTTTGGAAGAATATAAAAGAATGTGATGTATGGCTAGATTTTAGGGAACCTTTCACATTTTCACTGACATTAGATTTTTAGCAAGAAGCTTTATCTTAGATTAAAATTATATCTAGGTTCTTTAAGAAATAAAGCATTGATGAGCTGCTGTTTGACCTAGAGAAAACCCCGACACTTAGATGAGAGCCAGCACTGCAAAATACTTTAATATGTATGGCAATAAAGAAGGCCAGGATGCCATGCACTGCTTTAGTCACATACACAATGCATTAAAATTCTGTCATTGCAAGGTCATATTTCACAACCCTTATCCTTCCACCCAGGGAATGAAAACCTTCTTAACAATTGCAGACATTGAGAAACATGCATTATCTCTGTTGTAACATAAAAGTATATATATTTACTTATATCAGCATATTCACTTGAACCTAGCATCAATTTTGTATGACTATGTAACTCATTTTAGTGGTGAGAAATATTCACAGTGCATCAAACAGGAGCTTTGCTTACTTGCTTAAAAATTTACTGCAGCCAACACATTGGCTAAAGACAAAGCCATTAAATTTTCTAGGCTTTTGTCTGCAGCTGAACCTCAAAGGAATGTAAAATACCTTATTGCACCTGTGTTGGAACATGGCCTGGGACATACCCTACACTCTGTGATTAGATGTGCTGCACAGTTTATTCTTTAGGTTCCCAGGGACTAACAGGTTTAGGAAAATACAATCTCTTGAGTCAGCATGGAATCTTTAATGGCAGAACTGGGTGCCCACCAGGTGCAATTACACCTTTGTTTAAATAAAACAATTATCTGTTTACCGAAAGGCATTAGCAGG
>NW_012102876.1:505912-515808 GCF_000951045.1 Mandrillus leucophaeus
TGTTGTAAGAAAGTAAAACTCAGACTTTTATGAGTTGCAGTCCATTGTACCTGAGAGATTGATTATTTAATTTTGTTTTCTGGACAAGTAGGGAAACACCCACAGCAAACCAGCACCACTATCTGTCTTTGTTCCGCTCTCCACAAATAAAGTCTTTTGTTAAATCTAGTATATGTTTTCTGAATTCCTCTTAGCTGGTTTTGGCCAGGCCCAGTGTGGCTAGAGATAGTTGTATTCACTTATGAAAATTAAGTTAAGAATTGCAGATGGTAGCATGAGTTATCCCACTTATTTAGGATTTGATGGAGGAAAATTTCAGTGTTTATGAGATATTCTACTGAATTAAATTCAAGACCTATGTCTTAGCACTAGAAATCCTTCTATTTACAAAAATTGCAAGGCATTTTATCTGCTTTTTCTTTAGATGGGAATAAAGTAAATGTATAGCTTTCTTACTCTTACTGGAGATATTTTACATTGTGGGTTTTCCTCAAAGCTTATGGTATTTTCTAGATTTTTATATTTAAATAATGTGTGTATGTGCATGTGTGTATTTTTATGGTGGATTATAAAAAAAATCTCTTGTGTGAAAATGAAATTCTAGAATAATGTGTAGCAACACCCTCCAGCTTTCATAGCATTCAACAATTTCAGGTTTGCAATTAGAGAAAGTATCGTCCTCCCATTCAATTGTGAGATGCTCAGCAATCCAAGTTTGGCATTTGATCCTTGTTACCTAGTTAAATGGAAGTGTGGCATGATACAGTGCTGAAGAGAAAGCACTAAATCAAATTCAATATTCATAAATAATTGAAAATATGCATACATTTATATATAATTTTATTGCTATAAAGTCATAGTACGTAGGAAAACCTTTATTGTTTTGGAACATGACACAGTGCTTACAATTGAAACAAATAAAATTTGTTCAAACATACTTAAAATCTCTTTTCATTGGGAATTATGCGCTTTTGGCAATAATAATCAAGAATTTTCTCTAGGATTTTGAGAACAGCATAGTGTTGTTTTCATACTAAAGAAGGACCAGTCTTACATGTGAAGATAATAAAAAAGTAGTATTTAAGGACTGCTCCTTTGAAACACTTTGAAAATATTCTAATTTCCAAGCCACTCAACACTTTTGTGATTTTCCTTACAGCAGGACATGTAATTCGGAATGATAGAATTCTGATATTTAAATTTAACATGCTGGATTTGGGATTTGGGTTTTAGTTTTGGTTTGTTTTTTGTTATTATTTTTAAATCTCGTAATTGTACCCAGTAAGATTGGAACATTAAATATTCATATAATTTTAAAATATTAAAATATCTATATATTTGCACAGAGTATTAATAAAATGTAATATGTTCATTACGAAGTTTAAATGTTGAGTTTTTATGTTTGATCATTGGGGAGTCAATTTTACCTAAACATTGAGTATACTGTACATATTTACACACATGTAAAAACTCCTGCTTACAGATTTTTTATTTTATCCAGCACATCACAATCTCCCTTTTTTGAAATCTTCAAATTATGCAAAATAAAGAATAGTAGTAAAGTTACTGTCAGGTGTGCCTGACATTTCCTAAGGTAGGATATGAGCCATTTGCCATCAGCCCTGTCCTAGAGACCAGTGTTCTGATACCATCTGAAAACTGCTTTCCCCATCAGTAAAATGCGGATCAGACTTTTTTCTAAAAATGCTCTCTGAGAATCATTATATCTTGTGTTTCTATGTTGACTTTGACTCTCTGTAGAATTGATGATTTTATAGTGGATAGGATGAGTAAAAATGCTTCAGTATATATGACTGTGATCACTTTTAGGTCCTAAGATATGCCTAGGCTATACCAAGTTGAAATGCGTTCCTGCATCAGCAGTATGAAAATGTATTTGCTGACTGGGCATGGTGGTTCATGACTGTAATCTCAGCACTTTGGGAGGCCGAGGTGGGTGGACCACCTAAGGTCAGGCATTGAAGACCAGCCTGGCTAACATTGTGAAACCCGATCTGTACTAAAAATACAAAAATTAGCTGGGCATGGTGGTTCACGCTTGTAATCCCAGCTACTCAGGAGGCTGAGGCAGGTGAATCGCTTGAACCTGGGAGGTGGAGGTTGCAGTGAGCTGAGACTGTGCCATTGCACTCCAGCCTGGGTGACAAGAGCAAAACTCCGTCTGAAAAAAAAAAAAGAAAAGAAAAAAGAAAAAGAAAATATATTTGCTTCAGAATACAAGACATTATATTATTGATGTTTCTAAATCTATGCTCTTTACATTAAATTATTAGTCATTATTTTCTTTAAGAGTCATTCATGGATTAAATTAGATGCCACTGAGCTCTAACTTATATAGCTTTTAGAAGTAGTGACTTGTTTTGTAGGGTTTAAGCAGGTTACTTCACTATGTGGTACTGTATTTTTCTCAATCAATTCCTACCACGTTGCAGTCCTTCAAGTGATTTATTTTCAGAGTCTGCTTTCCTGAGATGGTGTCTTGCCCCCTGTATTTGTCCAAGCTGTCATACATTCTGTAATGGGCATTTCAACAGGTCAAGTTCAAATGCATTTAAAGGGCAAGATTAACAGTTGTGTGCTTGCATTTGCTATGTGCACTATTTGCTTTGTGTCACAATGGGGTCATGAGTACATGCTTTAATAGCACTAGTGTTGTAAAATTACTCATCAGCAGCAGCCAGCGAGAGAAGAACACAAAAGATAATTGAGGAAAAAAATATTTGAAGGATGCACAAATCAGTGAGTCATTGATGCAAATCTCAATTCTGAAGACCAAAAGTTTCTATGAAATGTCTTCCCTTATTCGTATTGATTCACCTGTCAGAATGTGTTTGCTAGGGCTAAAAAATATGAAAATATGTGACAGTAAAAGTTTCTCATCAGACTTTTTATTAGGCAAGAAAATCTCTGAGAAATCTTTTCAAGTAGCTTGTGTTGCAGAGGCCACGTTTGTAGCTTGCTGATAAATGTGTAATCAACTGGGAGATGTAAGCATACATACCAGAATTGACTTTATCATTTTAGATATAGAACCAACGTATTGTGTGAAAAAATACACTTAGAGTAACTACTAATTATGACAGATTTCAAATGCACATGCATTTTGACAAGGTGATTTCTGAAATTAAATTTGTGTTTTATTTTGATAAAAGATAAATGGAGGTGTTGACTGGTAAATAAACTCAGATTCAAGATTTTTAAATAGCAGTCCCTGTGCCTTGGTTTTCTGTTATACCAATGGTAGGAAGTGATTAGTTTAGTTATTTATTTTAAATATCTAATGGGACACTTGGGAAATACTGAGGACATAGTTACCTTGCACCTGTCTTCCAAAGCAGATTGAAACGAAATATCTAGTAATATATATTATAACCATGTGGGCATTGTTAAGCCCTCTCTTTTGGGGCGGTTGCCCCTTCCCTCTAACCCATATCTGCCAGTCATAAGAAGAGTGCTTCAAATTAGAGCCAACTGAGAGCCAGAGAGCCCTCAGAGCCACAGTTATACCCTGAAGTTGTACTATGACTACATCTTTTCTTTTGTTTTCTAATATAAACTCTTTTCCTCACCTATTTCCTTGACCCTAACTTTAAACTTGAACCTTGTTTTTCCCTGTTGGTTAATAACCCACCTACAGACTTTAAGACCCAAAGTTCAATGCCACACTTGGCAAAAGTCTATTTGTTTGGGTTTTTGGATTAATCCAAGCTCTGAGTTTGTCTGTTCCCAATTCAGTGCCTGAATTAGCCTATTATCCTTGATTCCGAGTTTTTCTCTGCCCCAGGGCTCAGAGGAGTCATTGAGGCACTGGCCCTTCCCCGTCACAGCCCCTTCTGTGCCCATGGTTGCTATAGCTCCCTGACATACACAATGTGCTGCGGAACCCGGTGACTTTATGGTAGATAGAAGTTCTTTGTGTATGAAGTGATGTTTGAAGGGGAGTCAATTCTCGTTATTTATGGTAGTTTTGTTCTACAAAGTTGCCACACAGACTGAATTAGTGAATAGCAAACCATTACTCTCAGATAGGTTCCCATGAGCCTCTGATCAAATTTCCATCAACCTTTTAATATATAACATTATATATGTGTGTTTCTCTTTAAAGACACCTTATTTAATATATATTGTTGATTCATTAATATTGAACTCATCCCTGAATAAAGCTTATCTACTATATACATCTTTATCTATATCTATATCTAAATCTAATCCACAAGACAAGAAGACAGACTTTTTGTTTTATTCTGACAAAAGACTTTAATTGGAGGTCCTTAGGAACACTAAACAAAACTTCACTACACTTGGGGCTCAGCTGGGAATGTCGACCTGGAGAGACAAATGTTTGACTGCTCTGCTCGTGACTGCAAAAAACTATGAAAGTGCAGCAGGTATTAATTTGGGGGTCACAAAACTTTTTAGCAAGCAGGTGATTTGCAAATATGGAATCTGCATATAATAAGCCTTGACAATACCTATTTTTTCTGGGTGTGGTAAATGGGAAGGAAGATTCTGTGACTTTTTATATTTTTAGTTTTTATTCTTCACTTACTGGTTTTGAACCAACTTGGGCATTTCTGTAGGAGACAGAGATGCTTTTCTATTTTGATTGGTCGGCTTTTATTATCGTCCCTTTCTTTCTTCTGCCTTCAAGAATAGAGAAGAGAGGATAATAATTTAGACAGAGTGTGAAATTTTTATTGGTCCACATTTATTAAGGGCTATGATTCTTGAGTGTAAAGGATTATGCATATATCTGTGTGCAGAAAAAAAGTTAATATACCAGGCCTGAGACTGATATCCTTCTTAGAAAAGTATGCTTGCAAGCTTGTCTCTTGGCTGGCATTTGGGAACTTGAAATTTCAGGACTATTCTCACTGTCCTAATTGATAACAATGACTGAATGTTACAACACTTTTGTGCAAGCAATAAGGTTTATACTGAACACATGCTTTTTTTTCTGGGACTCTGGAATTGCGATAAGTGCTAGGCAAGATGCCTATGCGATCAACCTACAATGCAAACCTTGGGCACTGAGTGTCTAAAAAACTTCCTTTGTAGACAACACTTCATGCAAGTCACAGCTTGTTGCTGGAGGAATTAAGTGTATCCTGTGCGACTCCACTGAAGAGGACTTTTGGAAGCTTGTGCCTGATTTCCCCTGGACTTCACCCCACACACTTTATCCCTTTGCTGATTTTGCTTTGTATTCTTTCATTGTAGTAAATCATTGCTGTGAGTAAAACTATACTGAGACCTTGAATATCCTTAGAGAATTAATAAACCTAGGTGATACTGAGCACCCTTGACACGATTTGCATGCCCCTTAGTACTTTGATCTCTCATTGTCTTTTGTTCCTGGGAGAAAAGTGGATGCAGGACCTTATCCCACATTCTCATTCTCTCTTCCATTTCTTCTATGCCATACATATGCTAGAATGTCAATGAGGTTGCTGTCATCTTTGTTGTGCTTCTTTTCTCTCCTTGCCTTCCTTTCTCAATTTGATAGACTAAGGGTGGTAAGTGCCCCAGATTTGGAGTCATTTTTTTCTAACCATTGAAAGTTTCACTTGAGACTATTGCTTAAGTCTTGTGCACCAACCTAGCTTTAGCAGAGAACCCCAAACTGGAGTTAGTCACTGATATCGCTGTTAATAGAACCTTCTCTCCCCTTTGCATATCGTTTATTGTATATTCCTCTGTCAGTTCCCTAACACAAAACAGAGGTGATTGGCAGGGCAGAATTAAAACATTATATCACCAAAGCCCTAATATTCCTTGCTTTTTTATCTCTTCCTTTTTCTTTTTTTTTTTTTTTTAATTATTATTATACTGCTTGAGTTAAAATCCTGCCTCCACCAGTGTGAGCTCTGTTACCTTGCCCGATGTTTTAAAAATTATTATCAGCTTTAGTATTTTTATCTACATAATGAGGGTTACATGAGTCAATAATATGTAAGGTGTCTAGGGTCACAAAGTAAATTATAAATACTATTAATAAAAATGATAACTTTACTAATTAGACAAAGATGAATTTGAAAGTCAAGGAAATAGTATGGATAGCAGGAAGGATGAAGTTGTAAAATCAGGAATGTATGAATAAAAGTCCTGGTCTATTTTACCAGTTGTGTGACTTTGGGAAGTTCTCTGTTCTTCAAGTGTCCTCCTTATTAAAACTGAAATAACATACTCATGTCCAGGGTGTATATGACAGCTATATGGAAATTATATAGTAATAGTGTTTGAATCATGTCTAACATAGAAAAGATAGAAAGGAATCTATTATAGTAATTATGAAAGAAATTGGACCAACCAGAAGAAATAAGGTAGTAAACTATGGATAGTTTGTTATTTTTTCTATATTATAAACTTATTTACAAAAGTGTGTTTTTAAAATATTTTTCAGAAGTGATTACATTTTCATTACAATTTCATGGGTATTTATCAGCTTGCCTGTCACCTCCAGTAAGTGTGGATTTCTTCAAAGTAGCACATGGTTTTATAGTCTTAATCATCTTCTCACCCCTGGGTCCTAGCAAAATTTCTGATTTTCAATAAGTTCTCAGTAACTGGTAAATTAAATTTAATTCTCATTGTGTTGTTATGCCTAAAAGCCACGTCTAATAGGAAATATTGAGTATTGTTAGGAGTACTTAGAACCATAAAAATAATCTTAATAGTTTTCCTTAAAAATATTATAAAGAAAAACTAAAAGGAAACAATTATGTATATGATCAACACATTACATTTTAGTACTTAGAATTTAGGTATTAGTGTAGTTAGAGAAAGAACATTAGTTATTAGTCTAGTTAGAAAAAAAGGAAAAGTTAGGAAAAAACAGACTTTCAAGTTGAATGTGAATTTTGATTTTTCCTCTCTATTATTTATGTTACTAAGTCCTCTTAATTTTCTCATTTTGAGGCTTCTCACATCTGTCCTTTTCTCCTTCCATGGCCACCATCCTACTTTTAGAGATAGTTTAACACCAGCTAGTTAATTCATTTTCTAATATAGAGTAACATTAAATTCAAGACTACTAACATTAGACTACTAGCAATAAAAACTGTTTTTTCCATGTGTACTTGAAAACGTTTTTCATAAAAATTTTAGTATCTATAGCTCATGGTCTTCTTTTTTACTTAATGTCTGTGCCTACACTCAAAAATTTTTTAGACATCAACTAAGTATGTACCAAAATGAAGTTTTAGAAGATGCACACCCCGGTGACCTGTAGTTGTTGTTTGAAGGGCAGGAGAGCTGGTTTTTTTTTTCCCCCCCGCTAGAAAAGCTACATTTTTACCAAAGGACACGAACTTAAAATTCTCAACACACTCCTTTGGTATTGGTCTTCAAACCTTGATTTAAGATGCACCAGTCATTTGAATAACCAGAAAGATCAGTTTAAATGTAATTACTTCCTTGATTTTTCCTTGATGCTACTACCAGGTATGTATACACACATCAAACAATCACACACACCTGGCAGTAAGCTATACCAACATGGTATGTTGGAAAATTTATCAGCTTTGAGTTAAGCCTTAGGTTTGGATCTCAATTTCATCATGGCAGCATGACTTTGGGCATACTACTAAGCCTCTTAGTGTATCAGTTTCCTTATCTTGCAAGTGATGATAACAATAAATTCACAAAATTTTAGTGACAATGCAATGAGATCAAATATGTAAAATACTCAGATCTTGACATATATTATAAAATCCTCCCAAAGTATTAAGTCTATAAAATCTTTCATCTTGCATAACTCTTCTTCTATAGCCCTAAGCCAAATCTATCATATTTTTATAGCTTGGGAGTATAAATATTTATTATATTCTTCCTGGGCTGAAACCATCTTAAGGGCAGAGCTTCTTTCTAGCTACTTCTGTAGCCCCACATAACCTGGTATTCTAATTTCGACTCATGTTTCATCCATTGATACCAGAAAAGATTTTTTTTGAACGAAGCTATTTTTATGAATTATTCCAGTATTGCCTATTATTAATAACTTTTCTTTATGATCTGTCATGCTATGGAAGGTCTGACGGAAATGTTCACCATCTGCATCTAAGAACATTGTCTTTTAGAGTCACTGGAAGATTTACCACATCAGGATGCCTTCAACTCATACTGAGGATTTTTCTATAAGTAACTCCCACTTCTCAGTGTCACTATGTTTACCAATTTGGGTTCTCTATTTCCTTTTAGTTGAAGTATTACCTAGTTTAATGCAACCTGGACTTCTTTCAGAACTATAAGCAATCTTCACTTTTTGGAAGTCCTTGAAATACTGAAGTGAGGGCTAGATCTTACTGTTTTTAAAGCATAAAGTATGTTTATTCTGTTTTTACTTTTCTCTATTTGCTTAGATTTAATTTTTGATGAGTTTCACTTTCATTCTTCCATTTAATATTTATCCTATTCTTACTAGGGATCAGACATTGGGAATATAATTTCTCAAAATTAATGCAGAATTTGTCTTCATGAAATTTATTATCTAGTGGAAACGGATGCATTGAATTTACTTGCCAAAGTACTGAAAGTAAGGTGCAGAATAGCATGAAATAAAACTGGAAAGGCAGGCAGGGGCTAAAAAAGGAGGTCTTCGCTGAGGACTTAGAATTTAACTGGAGAGAAATGTTAAGCTTCTGAAGTGTTATAAGCATTCTTTTAAATGGTCACTTTAATTGCTATGTGGATTAGAAGATGGCAAGTGAGGGGGTTAGAATTAAGTCAAGTGGCTATTGCAGTAGTTTCAACAACAGAAGATTATGACTTAGTCTAGAACTGAAATAGAGAGATTGCTGTGATGTGACAGTGAGGTCATGTTAGAATGAAGTGGAGACATGCCAAAGTCATTGCATGTTTTAGGCAGAAATAGGACTACTGCAAATAGATTAGATGTGGGGGAAACTATATCAGAGAAGACTTCCAAGTTTATTTCATGAGAAATAACTTGGGTACAGGTGCCATTTATTAAGTTGTGGAAGTTTGGAGGAGAAACTATTTTTTTTCAATAATTTTAGGGGTACAGTAGTTTTTGGTTATATGGATAAATTGTATAATGGTGAAGTCTGGGTTCTAAGTGTACCCCTCACCCAAATAGTATACATTATACCCAACAGGTAACTTTTTTATCCCTCATCCTGTTCCCATCCTCCCACCTTCTGAGTCTCCAATTGTCCATTATACCACTCTATATGCTTTTGCATAGCATATGGCTTAGCTCTCATTTATTAGTGAAAGCATATGGTTTTTGGTTTGTTCCTGAGTTATTTCATATAAGATAATAACCTCCATCCATTTGCTACAGAAGACATTATTTCACTGGGAATTGATTTTTAGAATGATAGTAAGAGTTCACTTTTAGATTCATTCAATTTTAATTCTTGTAAAATATTTAAGTAAATTTTAAAATGAGCAATTGGATATATCAATTAGAAGCTCTAAGATGAAGCTTGGACTAGAGATGTAAGCTTGGGAGTCATCAACAATTCTGGAATTTTAGAAAAGGAGACTTAAGTAGGGAGTAGAATGAAAAGATGAGAGTGATAAAATCATCCACGTGTAGTGGATGCTCTGCTGTATTGAACAGATTGTTCCTTAAGGACAACAGCATTCATTTCCCCCAGCTACTATTAGTGTTGGCTGCTGATTGCTCATAGCTGAGTCCCTCTTCAGGAACTGTGTTCACAGAAGGCAGTCTCTTGCCTGAGTCTCTTGTCTGGGGCAGCTTATATGCAATGACTGGACAATGTGGGAAAACAAATACTGAAGCTTCCTGCTTTGATGTGGGACAGTTCTGAAAGACCATCCCAGCTGCAGATAGCTGTCAGATCACCTGAGTCTTCTGGGGACCCTGAAGACTACCGGTGCCAAAAGTC
>NW_012102876.1:515858-550202 GCF_000951045.1 Mandrillus leucophaeus
TGGAAACGGATGCATTGAATTTACTTGCCAAAGTACTGAAAGTAAGGTGCAGAATAGCATGAAATAAAACTGGAAAGGCAGGCAGGGGCTAAAAAAGGAGGTCTTCGCTGAGGACTTAGAATTTAACTGGAGAGAAATGTTAAGCTTCTGAAGTGTTATAAGCATTCTTTTAAATGGTCACTTTAATTGCTATGTGGATTAGAAGATGGCAAGTGAGGGGGTTAGAATTAAGTCAAGTGGCTATTGCAGTAGTTTCAACAACAGAAGATTATGACTTAGTCTAGAACTGAAATAGAGAGATTGCTGTGATGTGACAGTGAGGTCATGTTAGAATGAAGTGGAGACATGCCAAAGTCATTGCATGTTTTAGGCAGAAATAGGACTACTGCAAATAGATTAGATGTGGGGGAAACTATATCAGAGAAGACTTCCAAGTTTATTTCATGAGAAATAACTTGGGTACAGGTGCCATTTATTAAGTTGTGGAAGTTTGGAGGAGAAACTATTTTTTTTCAATAATTTTAGGGGTACAGTAGTTTTTGGTTATATGGATAAATTGTATAATGGTGAAGTCTGGGTTCTAAGTGTACCCCTCACCCAAATAGTATACATTATACCCAACAGGTAACTTTTTTATCCCTCATCCTGTTCCCATCCTCCCACCTTCTGAGTCTCCAATTGTCCATTATACCACTCTATATGCTTTTGCATAGCATATGGCTTAGCTCTCATTTATTAGTGAAAGCATATGGTTTTTGGTTTGTTCCTGAGTTATTTCATATAAGATAATAACCTCCATCCATTTGCTACAGAAGACATTATTTCACTGGGAATTGATTTTTAGAATGATAGTAAGAGTTCACTTTTAGATTCATTCAATTTTAATTCTTGTAAAATATTTAAGTAAATTTTAAAATGAGCAATTGGATATATCAATTAGAAGCTCTAAGATGAAGCTTGGACTAGAGATGTAAGCTTGGGAGTCATCAACAATTCTGGAATTTTAGAAAAGGAGACTTAAGTAGGGAGTAGAATGAAAAGATGAGAGTGATAAAATCATCCACGTGTAGTGGATGCTCTGCTGTATTGAACAGATTGTTCCTTAAGGACAACAGCATTCATTTCCCCCAGCTACTATTAGTGTTGGCTGCTGATTGCTCATAGCTGAGTCCCTCTTCAGGAACTGTGTTCACAGAAGGCAGTCTCTTGCCTGAGTCTCTTGTCTGGGGCAGCTTATATGCAATGACTGGACAATGTGGGAAAACAAATACTGAAGCTTCCTGCTTTGATGTGGGACAGTTCTGAAAGACCATCCCAGCTGCAGATAGCTGTCAGATCACCTGAGTCTTCTGGGGACCCTGAAGACTACCGGTGCCAAAAGTCGTCTTAGAAAGAAGTCTCTAAAATAGGATTTTGCTGCTGGATAATCCACCAGTTAATTGGCAATGAAAACTCCATCACTAGTAGTAGTTGGAATATGGATAGCTCCTAGCATGCTATAGTGGGCAATTGTTAAAAACTTTACAGTATTAACTGGAATGAGCTTATAGAAGAATTGAATGCACCTGTAACTAAAGTATATTTAGGGGTTTGGGAAGTTCAAAGGAAGTGGCTCTTGTTGAGTGCTATTGATACATTGATGCTGAAAAATGACAATGAAAGTTTAGGGATCACTAAAATGAATTATAAACCCAAGAGATCTACAATTTAAGCTGAAATCTGGAGCTTAATCCATTGGAAAGTCTTTTAAAAAGGGGTTTGGCCTTTCTTTGTCAAAGAAACTCTCACCTGTGCATTAGCTCATGTCCTTGAGGTTCCAGTTTCAGTCAGCTTATCTTCCCTTCCTGTTTGTCCTACAAAGTTCAGACTGGTTTAGTCAACCCCTATAATTGTGTGAGGCAAATTTCTTATAAAAAGTTTATACGTATGCTTATACGTATGTTTATATGTTTGTATATATATTCATATTTCTCCTAGCTGCAGAGCTCCCTGAAGGGTTGGCTGAAGTCTCTATTACATTGCTTTTTCTCTTCCTTCCACTCCATACTTCTCTTAATCCACTAGAGATATTAGTTCTGCAAGCATTTTACCTTTTCTTCTTTTATTATTTCCTTTTGCATTTGAAATTTTGTTTGTTTATAATCATGGGATACAAGTGCAATTTTTGCTACATTTGACATATTTCATTGTGAAGTCAGAGCCTTCACTGCATTCATTACTGGAGCAATGTGCACTGTACCCACCAAGAAACCTGCCATTATCCACCTCCTCCCACTCCTCAACCCCGTGGATTCCTCATTGTCCATCATTCCAAACTCTGCGTCCATATGTACACATTATTTAGCTCCTACTTATGAGTGAGAATAAATTTTACAAACACTTTCTAAATACCACCTCCATGCAAACATCTGCCTTAGAGAACCCCAACTAAGAAAACATCAATGTCTAGAGACAGAAGAGTTGAATCTTTTGGAAATGCCAAGAAGGAAAAAGCGGAAAGGAAGAAAACACCAACAGGTGAGTTACTGCTCAGAAACCATAAGGAAAGAGTGTTTAAGTAGAAGAGAGAATCAAGTTAAATGAGTACCAAAAATGTCATCTAATTTGTCAATATGAACAGCTTTGGTGACCATGGTAAGGAAAGTTTCCATAGAGAGGCAGAACAGAAAACAAATTGAAGTATGTTAAGTAGTCAGTAAGAGACATAGCAGTAAATACCACAAATATAAATAGCCTTATTAAGAAGCTTGGCTATCAAAAGAAATAGGGCAAAAGCTGAGTGAAAACTCAGCTTTTTTAATTTTGGCATTTCTTGGTCAAAGAAACTCTCACCTGTGCATACCTCATTTTAGCTCATGTGCTGTTAATGGAGAGTGATTTTCTTTTTTAACTTAAGCATATCTGAATGCTGAAGTGTTAAGGACCCTACAGTATGAGAAGGGTTGAAGACACGGGGAAGAATGAGGAAAACTAATGAAATAAAAACTCAAGAATTTCAGAAGGGTTGGGTTCCTAAGCTTACAAAGGGATGGGTGCTCCATAGGAAGGACACTTAATGGCAACAATGAGTGATATGGTTTGGCTGTGTCCCCACCCAAATCTCATCTTGAATTCCCACGTTTTGTGGGAGGGACTGGTGGAAGGTAATTGAATCATGGGGGCAGGTCTTTCCCATGCTGTTCTCGTGATAGTGAATAAGTCTCATGAGATCTGATGGCTTCATGTGGTGGAGATCCCCTGCACGAATTCTCTCTTCCTGCCGCCATCCATGTAAGATGTGATTTGTTCCTCCCTGCCTTCCTCCAACATTGTGAGGCCTCCCCAGCCACATGCAACTGTGAGTCCAATTAAACCTCTTTCTTTTGTAAATTGCCAACTCTCGGTATGTCTTTATCAGGAGTGTGAAAATTGACTAATACAGTAGGGAACAAAAAAGAAGATGAATAAAACAAACATCTCGGAAGTGTGTAGATTTGCTGGCAGAAAAATATTTAAAATCCCACATTCCTTATTCATATAATTCAGTGTGTGTCTGTGTGTGTGTGTATATCTGTTACCGTATCTGTATCTACATATCTGCACCAAAACACTTTATATCTTTAAAATAAACCGGCAAATCAATAGAATAACAAAAACCCTAATCAACTATTGTTGTCTCAAATGTTAAGGTGAAGTTCTCTTTTATGATTTTTTACCTACATTGATCTGTCTTCACCTAATCTGAATTTTTCTGATTTGGTTTATGCCAGGGGTCAGCAGACATTTTCAATCAAAGGCAAGTTAGTAAATACTGTAGGCTTTGGGCCATATGGTTGCTATTGCAACTACTTAGCTCTACCATTGTAGCATTAAAACATCAATAGACGATAAGTAATGTAAATGAATGAGTTTGGTTGTGTTTCAATAAAGCTTCATTTACAAAAACAACTGGCAGGCAGGAGTTAGCCCATTAGCCATAGCTTGTCGGCACTTACCTTTGCTCATGTTATCATTTTGCTCAGATGACTGATCACCTCGTCTACCTGGTGAACTTCTGGGAATACAATTCAATTGTTAGCTTTTCTTTGAAATCTTCTATAGCTCCCCTGATGATATTGTACCCCTGCAGTATCAATTACATTACTTCAATAAGACATGGATTATTCCTTTATGATGGTATTTATAATTTTGCAATGATTTTCTCAGAGGCTTGTCTCTCAGAGTACTGTGATTTCACTGTGAATAGAGACTAAATCTTATTAACATTTGTATCTCTAGCAAAGTGCCAGGACAGAGTAGGTGTTTTATGAAGACTTGTTCCTTGAGTAAATGAGTGAATGATTTAAACTGAACCAACACTCTTTAGCTCAGAAAAGTTTATCCTGCTAGGGACTGTTGGCCTAGGATGTGCATTAGGTTCAAGCCCAGTACCACATCATAGGTGCTTTAATAGCCAACTTTTGTTTAGGAGCTAGAAGTCTATTACTTGAATGATTAATATTTCTATGCCCCAAATGTTTCTCTGTCTTAAAAGTACATTTATCATAATATCATTTTATTACATAGGTACATTACTCTTCATGGTTTTGCAAAATTATTATTGAAAAACAAAATGTGTGGTTATATTTTTATCTTTCTTTCTTAAAACAGGTAACATGCTGAGTTAACATACTCTATGAGAACTTGTGAAATAATAATGAGTATTTATGCACTACTGTAAAGTCTTTAGATTTACTCTTCAGGACATGTTGAGGAAAGTATTATTATTATATGCATTTTAACAATGATAAAACTGAGGCACACAGAGGTAAGATAACTCACACAAGGTTATACAGCTAGTGAGAGATTGCACCAGGAATCAAATTCATAGAGTCTGACTTGAGATCCCACACATGTTAAAAATTTTCTCAAATCTTTAATGCACTTAGTATCACAGCCTATGCCATGTTAAATTCACATGAAGTTAAGGCTCTAACTTAAATAAGGCTCTTCAGTTCACCTTCAAAGAGAATTGCAGTATGTCTTCTTTCTTCTAAGTTCTTTACCTGTTAATTTTCTCATTTATTCTTTCTGTTGTCCTTTTTTTTAGACTATTTTCTTTGCATTTTTAAGTCTACACAACCCTTTCCAAAAGTGCTGTGGCAGTCCATTAGAAAAGTTATAAAAGTATTCATGTGCTTTGACCCAGAGAACCTACTCCTGGAAAATAATTTAAGATAAATAAAGTGGTATATGAACCAAGATTTGCGTTACAATATTAAACAAAACGATAACAACAAAAGCTAAATCAAAACTATTTAGTAGCAAGGAGTTGGTTATTACACTTCAACATAATTGAGTAAAATATAACGATTAAATTTATAATAAGATTCACCTAGGAATAACTAAACTCAAATCCAAGATAAATTACCTAAACTACTGAGCAGGCAGGTAAACTTGGGAAGGTGTTTACCCTATTTCAACCAGTTTCCTCCCTTGACAATATGAATAATACTTATTCTCATATTGGTAACATGTAGATTATTAAATGAGTTAACATACATGAAAGTGCCTAGCACAGTTCTTTGAATATCACAACTACAGACTAAATTGTAACATCTTTGTTATTTTTAATGGAAAAACTGGAAATCATAAGAATATGCCATATAATCATGATTATGAAACATAAAAATTGGAAGATGAACATGAAGTCATAAGAATAATTTCTTACATTGCTATTAAGAAAAGAACTCATAAAACAAGAAAAACATGAACAATATAAGTTTTGGTAAGACTTTCTTTAAAAAAATACTTAAATTCTTCCCATATTGTTTTAAATAGCTGAACAATTTGAAAGCTCTTGAGGTCTAAGTGATTTCCATAGCCAATTTTAATTTTCATTACATTGTACAAAATGGCAAATGATTTTCAAAATAAGCAATAAAAAGTTTATTAAGAAACAAAAACAAAACTCTTTTCACATTTGCATTTCAGCAGCTTTCAGAAGGCATCTGAATCAGAGGGGGCATGGAACTTTGTTCTACTGGCATGCCCTCCGAAACAAGCTCACAATAGGTGGCTCCAGTAAGGCCCTTTTTAGGATGACAAAGAAACCCCACAAAATCAAAGCCTACACAAACAAGGAAAAAGCTAAAAACATCCGCCACTAATGCCAGTTGTTAGCCTGCTGGAGACACTGGCTGAATGACTTGTGCCAATTGTAAATGTAATTTCTACAGATGGAGAATTATATATTTGACTTGTTGGAAAGGTCGGATACTAAAAATACTTTTTTTTTTTTTTTTTTTTTTTTTACAAAACACAGAAAGATTAAAAAAGAGTGACAGCTGCTTATTTCTATTTTTTTCAACAGAATGTGGCTTATAATGTAGCAATGGAAAATGATCAGAGCGGAAGCATAAAATGAAGCAATTTATAAAGGTCTCAGTAAAAAACAAAGCCATAGAATATAATGTTCATTATAATTTAATGGACCTGTCAGTTTGATATATCAGTCATGTAATTTCTATGCCATATTGAGAAAACCATGGAATTAAAGTGATGATGGTTTTATCATAGATGCTGCTTCTATACAAACAGACACCTCAAGCCTCTAGAGAAACAAAACGATGTTCTATATTGAGGTGCACTGATGGAGGGAATTACCTGTGAAAAAGGAAAAAAATGACTTTATATGGCTCCCTCTCAGTAACAATGACAATTTCTTAAGTGGACTTTTATTCAAAATGAGTTGCAAAAATGATTTAAACGTATGACCCCGGACTAAAATCTTGCCTTCAAATCAATCCTAGATAAGTGACCCACACATAGTTGTTTTGCGGTGTCCAGAACACCTTGGCCCCTGTTAGGTAAGCCAGACCCACCCACATGTGTGATCTGTGACTAAAAGTGTCCCCCAATCACTGTTACTCCTTCTTCAGAATCTTCTACAGACTATTGTGCAAATTTCTTTTCCCATTCCTTCTTCTTCTTCATTTAACTAGCTTCAATTCACATCTATAATTGACTCTAATCCTCAGACACCATTGTGAATGATGTGTTTGAAATATTTTTTGCTGGTTATGTACTAAGTTGAGGATATACTCCCTGGTATTTATCATTTCCTCCCACAGACTTCCACTGTGTCCACATGTGCTGCTCCCCACTTCTTGCCAGAGTTTCCTCCAGTCGGTATCAGAAATTAGACATGCTAGCTTAAGTTTGACAACTAATGGGAGTCAGAAGATGACTGCTGCTCTATTACCAAGTATAGTAATGGTTAGGAATTTCTGATAATTATTACGATAACTTTAGAAATAATTGTAAATTTTTACTTATTGTAGATTTTTAAATTAACCACAATGTATGGTTAGGACATGTGTGTTGTTAGGACCTGTGTAAAGTAGGATGATTTTTGCCTCTCTTTGAAATCTAAAATGGGACTAAATGAAAAGTAATCATTTGAAAATTATGCGGTCTTGATTTTAGGTCAGTCTTATACAGATAAAGGTGTTTTCAAGAACTCAAATTTTTCAGCCAATTTATTTTTAAATGCATTTATAAACTATCAGAATGTATGCTTCAGACCTTTTAGTAGTTACAGAATCTTGTGACGGAAAGGAACCCATAAAAACCCGTGTGTCTCATCTTAACTACCTTCCCAGAGATGTAGGGCTCAGATGCCAGACCCAGAGGGGTTTCTAGGAGCCTGGATTGAGTATATCTGCCTTTAATATGCCACCAAGGGACAGAGAAAGTATGGTGTTCAAAGATGACACTGGAAACAAAAGCAGTCAAACTGAAATACTATTTGAAAATCCTAAGCAGACAAGCACAGCTAGGTATAAGGAAACTGAAGAGCTGGGAACACCTGGACAAAGTAAATAAATTTGGTTGGAAGGCTGGAAGAAAGAATGGTGAAACACCCTGAAATAATGTGGAAGAGTACTAGGGACTTTTTATAGAGCATGGTTAGCTTTGGTTTATAGTGGGGAGAGAGTTGGCAAGAACCCTGAGCCAATTTAAATGACTGACTGCTTAAATTTTCTCTATAGATTAGCCATCCAATCTAGTATGTGAAGACTTCCAGTGGTAACCACTTATTATTGTCCAAAGATGTCCATTTTGATTTTGGAACTGAGTATTGAACAGTGTTTCCTCTTATTGAACTAAAATTGGGCCCACTATAAATTCTACCCACTGGTCCTCGTCTTTTATGCTATATATAGCCATAATACAAATGTAATATCAATTGTACTTTTTTTTTTTGGAAATCAATAGGGCCCCAAAATTTAAGTAGTAGGATTATCTGAACATCCTAATTTGAAATCTTAATAAGCAAGGAAAATGGAAATGAGTTATTTTACTAGAACTGATAGTCAGAGAGTTGTTCAAACTTCAAATGTTTGATTGCATTTTAAACTTTCTCTAATAAAATACTTTTAGAAGGTGAAAATATGTTAATATACTTATAATTATCATCATTAACATATTTAATGGACACATCTCGAGACAGGCACTTAGCTGGATGTGTTGTTGAGGCTGGGCCCTTGTTCTCAGTGACCTTGAAAAATATCGTCAGAGCTATGACAGGAAAGAGCTAAAGGTTGTTTTCTATTTGAAGTTTATAATATATTTTGGAGCAGAAATGTAAAATATAGGGGAATATCATACTTTCTGAAGAAAAAAAAATGTGTTTCTGAAGCCTAAAGGAGTCAGTTAATGTAGATTTGTCACTGTTTTATTAAAATAAAAAAGGAACCAATAAAACATATATATAAATAATCAGAAGGCAAAAATCAAAATTATTTCCTTTTTGTAAAATAAGAGCACTTTAATTCAGATACAAATAACAGTTCCTCATTACCAAATAGCATCCTTTCCTTAGACATGTGGGCTTAGGGGAAAATGTTAAAAGGGCTGAGTGAAAACAGCAAGACAAAGACAGGCGTGTTCTACCTGAGCTGGAAGAAGGGTACACTTTGTATTAGGTTGCAATTTTGCAAATGGTCTTTACAGAAAAATATCAGCAGATATTCTGTGGGAACCTGGACATTACTTTGAGTTAGAGTGAGGTCACTCTAACTTTTGACCCTACTCTATTGCCTAAGCCTTTTATAAATGGCTCTGATACAACAAGTTGTGGTAATCCTCTTTCTCCATGAGGAGTGGCTGCCTTTCTTCAGCAAGCTGCTTTCTCTTGTGACCACACAGCAAGCTCACAAGCCCTGCCAGCAGGGCAGTGAGGGCGGCTCCTACCATCGCCGCCCCAAGGAGCCATGACCAGATCCGACCGGCTTGTTCCAGATAGGACTTAATGTAGTCTTGAAAAGAGTCTGAGTCTGAAATAGAAAGACATCCCATTGTTTTTATTGTTACCACCATTGTTACGATCACCATCATCTTCAACCTTTCACAGCCCTTTGAAGGCCAGTTCTACTACTTATTAGCTGTAAGAGCTTGGGAAAGTTACACCTAATACTCCAAAGCCTCAGTTTCTTCATCAGAAAAATAGGAAAATAATACCCCCATTGTTGGAACGTTTGAATTTTATAGATAACATCCACAAGTGATTCAGAGCCTGGTATATAGTGTGTACTCAATTAAATGTTAGCTGTGATTTTTCCATCTTTTTCTGTAAAAGGATCTTGTAACTATTCCGATTATCAATAGAACACTGTTACATCATTAATCATTCACTAATCCAGTCTTTTAATTATTTGACAAACATTAATAGTAATGTTGGCAAATGCTCCGTAATCTTAGAAGCCTCCCAAGAACCCCAGGGCATTTGAACAATCTCTATATTCACAGAGGTCACAGTCTTAAATCTTGAAACAGATTTTGGCTCATGGGGGTTGTCCCTCTGTCCCAAGGCTTCGGTGGTGGGGGTCGCTCTTGGTTACCAGGCCGCAGGGGCACAGGAGCGGGCCCTGTACCGCGGTACCCTGGAGCGCCCACACTCTGGGCCTTTGTTTCTCCTCGGAGATGCGTGGACCAAGAACCCTGCGCTCCCTGGTGAAGGACAGGAGCCTGGCCTTGATAGGCCTCAGGACGCTGAAAGTAAAGCCTGGAGGGGCGGGGCTTAGGAGAGCCGATATCTGTATGAATAATGGCCCTTCAGGTGTGCCGAAATCAAACAACAACCAAAACAAGCAAAAAAACAAAAAACAAAAAAAAAAAAAACAAAAAAAAATAATAATAACAAACAAAAAACAAAAAACCTCAAAAGCCTTAAATGAAACTACATTGCAAAAAATAAAAACAATTTTTTTAAAAAGGGAGGAAAAAGAAAAAAAAAACAGAATGAAAAGGGTAAAAAAGTCGAAGAGGCAGAGCCTGAAGAATCTGTGGAAAAACTACTGGATCCAATTGTAGCCAAAGGGAAGGTGGAGCATTTCCTGAAGTGGAAAGGATGTCAGATGTTGACAGTACTTGGGAACCCGCAAAAAATTTAGATTGTCCAGAGTTAATTGAAACATTTCTTAATTCTCAAAAAGCTGGTAAAAAAAAAAAAAAAAGGTACAAAAATAAAGAAAGTCGTTATCTGACAGTGAATCTAATGACATCAAATCAAAGAAGAAAAGGGGTGCTGCCGACAAACCAAGAAGCTTCACCAGAGATCTTGATCCTGAAAGAATAATTGGTGCCACAGGCAGCAGTGGAGAATGCATGTTTCTCCTGAAATGGGAATATTCACATCAGGCCTACTTGGTGCTAGCAAAAGAAGCAAATATGAAGTTTCTTGAAATTGTAATTGCTTTTTACAAAGAGAGAGTAAGTTGGCATTTTTGTCCAGATGATGAAGCTTAATTGTTTGTACTGCAAGATATATATATATATATAAATATAAATATACACATAAATATATATATATATATAAATATAAATATACACATAAATATATATATAAATATATACACAAATCTGGGTCTTGGCTTTTAATTAACTAGTGTGGAAAAATAACTACATTCTAATGAAAATCAGTTTTGATATGTTCATTTTAAAAGTAGTATTGGGAGAGTTGGGTTTTTTTGGTGCGTGTGTTTTTTTTTTCATTAATACCATTGGTTACTTTGAATAAATAAAAGCTTTCTGTAATTGCTTCCTTTATCATAAAAGAACATTTGATATCATGATGTATTATTTCCTCTGCATTAGAGAATAGCATTTCTAAATGTCGTGGAAAATTTCCATAGCCATTACTCAATCAGAACTTGTGTTCAGCCTAAGGAACACTCTGGGTTGTGTGTGTCTGTGTGTGTGTGTGCGTGCATAAAATGCATGCGTAAATGGCTTTTTGTGTTGTTTTTAAACATTCACCAAAACAAAAATCATGGGTAAGCACATGTTTTTGAGATGCCATCATTCTGAGCAACCTAAGAAATAAATCACATCAAATTAAATTCAAAATTTTCCTGAAGCCATACATTTCAAATAAAACAGATGATTCTATAATTAGTTGGATAATTTAAATGAATCATTTAAAAGCAGCCATATAAGAATCCCTATCTACACCCTTGGTCATATAAATGAACAGGCTGTTTGCAAAATTCCTAAAAGGAATAATTTTATTACTACCAACAACCTCCCCAACCAGATGAGGGGACTAGACAGATCCTGCTGTGTTCTAATTATCTAAACAAGACTTAGTTTAATGGACATTTAAATATTCCTCTAGCAAGCCATTCCTTTACAAAAAGTTGAAATCCCTGTGCTATATTGACTAAAAGGTAATGATTCATGGTATGTCTAAGATGTGGCTTATAGGAACCCAATCAGATGGTTGGAGATTTGGCAGTTTAGAATCTGCTGCCATAAATGGATGAACAACTTTTATAATGTATTGACTTGGATATTTTTTCTTCACCTTAACTCATTCCTTACATGTAGACTCAGTCTTTTCAAAATTCGATTTGCTGGTTCAGCAGAAACCAGGATAAACAATAACTTTCTAGTAATCAGAATGTTATCCAATTGTATATTGATTCCTTTATTGTAAATAAAGGTGAATAGTGGTGAATAGTTTTACATTACTTTAAAAAGCAACAACAGATTTTGACCATATATATTTTAAAAATAAATCTGAACAAGGAAAAGTCTTTAGCCTCCTGATTATTTATATTCCTCAAACCACCATAAGAACATGGCACTGGGGAGAGACAGCATCCAATATGTTACTGGCTTAGCATTTCCTCTATTATCACACCCATCACATTATATTCCAGCTATCTATTACATGAATATATTTTTTCTACTAAAATGGTTCCTTGAAGGCCAATAGTATGTTTTCATCATTGATATAATTCTAGAATCTGATACAGTATCTGAAACACATATGAGAGAATGAACATGTTTACTGAATGACTGAATGTGTTATTGTACCCAGAAGATATGGTGAAGGAATGTCCCTGAATGGCAAGTGTGGAATGAGAAGGGGAGACCTACACAAAGGATGTCACCCAGGTGAAAAATGTATAAATTGCCCATATTTCACTCTGTTATGAAGTGGTATTTACAGTTCCTTTTAAAATTTGGTATAAACAGTGATGGGTGCTTTAAAATAAAAAAGATAAAAGTCTAAATTCCAATAGAATTGGAATTAGGAATGTAGGAAAACAAATGTAATCATAGCATACTATTTGGTTGAATTGTAAATAATATTGTAGTAGTGAAAACAATACAATTCCTAGATGTGGATTTGCCCCCAAATATGATAATACTATACTGAGAAGTTGAATGAAAGAACAGGGAAGCTGTAAGTGAATTAAAATCATTATTTAAATATGAGGAACTCTAGAGATAAACTTGATGAATTAACAGATAGTAATATTTGCCTATTATTTAGAAACACAGAGCAAAATAGCAGAATAAATAGTTAAAAGGGTTACAGTAGCTGATATAGGGGCATAAGTCTTTTGTTATAAGTCTTGGATCACTCTTTGGCTTGTAAAATAGCATGCATATATTATTCGATAAAATTAAATTAATTAAAACATATGCTTAACACCTTATGTGTATGTGGAAAAAAGTATAAGAAAAAGTACAATGGAGACTAAAACAACACAAGTGATCAATCTAACAATAAGATTATAGGTGATTTTTATTTTTGTTTTATTCTATTATTATTTTTCCAAAATAAAAAATGAATGTCTTTTTACTGATACAAGTAGAAAGCATGCTACTAAAAGTACCTGAGGCAATTAA
Source organism: Mandrillus leucophaeus (assembly GCF_000951045.1). Taxonomy (NCBI): domain Eukaryota; kingdom Metazoa; phylum Chordata; class Mammalia; order Primates; family Cercopithecidae; genus Mandrillus; species Mandrillus leucophaeus. The sequence continues at coordinate 529,023 of NW_012102876.1, forward strand.
TAGATGATATAACTATAGGAAATCCATCATCAGATAATGCATATTAAAAAAATAGCATATTGCTAGATAAGGATTACATAGATTAAACTTCCCTGTGCATCAACAATTAACCTAAAAATAAATATAATGAAAAACAAATCTCATTATCAAAATCAACTGCATATTAAAGGCACATAGTAGTTAAGGAGAAATGTTTAAATTTTATGTAAATATAACTATAGAATCTATTTAGGAGACTATAAGATTTGAGTAAATGAGGAAGTTTATACTGAATATCTGTTCAGTAAGAGCAAATGGATTCTTTCTAACAAAACAATTCCTCTATAGAAGTTGCTCTCTATAATGCATATAGAAGATATGTATGTAGAACATACACAGAAGATACTACAAATTTACTTTTTGACATAGCAGAAAGAAGAGAGTGCATCCGGGGCTTACCTTGCAGCAAGTCATGGCTATGTGACTCAAGTCTAGAGCAAAAATATATGTATAACTTTGGGGGAAGTTCCCTTAAAAAGAAAAAATATATCTTCGACCATTTACCTTTTCCTTATATAGATGGGTTGTTGGTGAACCATCATGGACTCTATAATCCAGGGTAAACCCTAGACCTTGAAAGTTACTGTTTTTAATATATATTAAAATTATTTTGAAAATGGGACTACAATACCTAGCTTAGATTGCTGTTAGTGGCTTCAATACACAGTACACTTACAATGTCCAAAAAAGGCAGGATACATAGAGGCTATATAATAAATATTTTCTTTTTTTTAAAGACTCAGCTCAAGTGTTTTCACAGCTTTTAAACACTATTTCTATGTCAGTTCTGTTCTCCAGCTTCTCTTATTATTGCTCCACTTCAATTCATTCCAAGTGGTCTCAATTTTTACTGTCACCAAGGGACTATCTTTGAAACACTTTTACTTCTCAATGTCTTTAAACTAAAATTCAGACTTTCTTTCTAAGCTATCTGCTTTTGAGCCCCAATAGTGCACCTTTTTGTTCTTTCCCAATGTCATAATTTTTTTATCATCTTTCTCTATGTGAAGTCCTATTTTTCTTGTCATCCATTCTTTTCAGAATAATTATGTAGATTTTTGTTTTATGTGCTGTCATTTCCAAAGTGCATTAACATGCCCATTTATTCACAAAACAAACACATGAAGTAGTTAGGGGCCATTACTCTCATGAATTAGGAATCTGCCTGGAGCTATTAAACCAGACAATGTATATATAACCATTGGTACAATGTCTACCATATAGAAAACAATTTACAACTGCTGTTGATTCTTATCATGATAAAATAATAATTTCATCAATATTTCAACTAAATCAGCTTACAATAGGGGTTTTTCTTTCCAAACTTGCTTCAACTGCTGACTCAGCTCCATTCTCTCTTCTGGATTCTCAAACTAGTTTCTTTGCTGCCTTGTGACATTTGGCACAAATGTCCATTTATTATGATTATATCTATTTATATATATCTTACTTTTCAAGCTTGTCACAAACTCTCAAGAACAAGTATTATGTCTTACATGTTTTATCTTTCATTCTTCTATTCATTTATTTAAAAAATCACATATTCATTGAGATACACTACCTGTCAGGGGACACTCTGTCTCATTTACCTTTTCACCCTCAGCACCTGGCAGGTAAACAAATCATTTCGAGAGTAATGTTCTGATGAAGATACAAAGGGATCATGGAGAAGAGACCTCCTACATCTCTCTGTGAAGTCAAGGAAGGCACCAAGAAGACTGTCCCACTGAGTAAAAGAATGAGTCAGACTCTGAGCATATAATGTTGATGGCAATCCATCCTAGGCAGAAAGGAACAGCATGCACAGAGGTGTACACATAGCCAAAAAGAGCTATTGAACAAATTCACAAATGATAGAAGTGTCATCAAATTCCATTGGCAGAATGGGGCACTGCAGTTACTATGAGCATTGTTTCCCCTTCTCATTTTTGAAACCAAATTTCCAGGTCTTTTGTAATGTATGGGAAGAAAGATGCTCTCAACAGAGAAATTTTCTGCTACCCAGAAAGCAAGATTACATTTATCAACAACATTGAGGATATAACCCTTCATTGCCAAAGCTTTTTGGCCTCACCTTGTAAATTAGTTATACATACAAGAAAATTACCTGCTACTCAATTTTCTAAAGAATCGCTAAATTCAATTATAAGAGAATGTTTTATAAATGGCAGAAATCAGCTGCCCTTTTACAGAAATCATTTAAGTAATTATAAGCATGAGTACCTACCTGGATGATGAATAATAATCCCTTTGAACAAAATTATATCAAGACATTTAAAATAATTTTTAAGTAAGCTTAAAATTTGGCTATGAATAGAGATAAATTTTAAACTTCTTGAAAGTACAACAGAAGCAACAATATGGAAAAATTCATAAAACAGAAAATAGGCAATTGCTGTTACTTAGTTTAGCTATTTTGTTTTGTTTTGTTTTACTTTACTTTGTTTTTAGAGATGAGTCTTGCTGTGTTGCCCAAATTGGCCTCACATTCCTGAGTTTAAGTGAACCTCCTGTCTCAGCCTCCCAAGTATCTGCTGTTGGTTACTTTAAAGTCAAACTTCTCTAAAATTAACTTTGTAAATTCAAAGCTGTATGAAAATTACTCTAAAGCATTCAAATAAATTTTGTTTATTTAAATTTAATTGGAAATAAATACCTTCAAGCCTCTAATATGACTCATTGAGCTTCTTTTCCCCTGGCTCATCCAGGCAATTTTGTTGCCTTTGTAGTAAAAAGTATTCATTTGTACACTTGGGGAAGGAACAAAGAGGTGGAGCATATGTGTAGAAGACAATATAGGGGTTAAAGGGAACCCTCCTCTCTGTGCAGTGATGGAGTGATAAAGTTTTGGATTAAATATTTGACACTTATTAGCTTTGTAGTTTAAAATTAATCACTTTATCTTTCTGATTCTCAATTTACTTACCTGTAAAACAGAATAAAAATCACCCCTTCATAGGATTTTAAAAATTAGCTGAGTCAACAGTTTGTATGCTGATGTCCCTCACATTCGGATCTGAGGGCCAGACACCACTTTTGAGTTTCAGGCCTGTGTATCCAACTTCCCAAGAGACATTTACCTTGCCGTCCCATATAACTTCGTTTCACTCTATAACAAAACCATAAGCCTTCCTCCAAGTCTTTCTTTGCTCCTCTTGTTATTATATCAGTGAATTATTCTACCATTCATCAGTTTCACAGGCCAGAAAGCATAAAGCCATTCCTAATATCCTTCATCTGGCATATAAATCATTTTCCAAGTTCTGTAAATTTTGCCTTCAAAATAATATCAAATTAATCATGCTTTCTATCTCCCTTCCTGCCACTACCACTGCAACCCAAACTACCTTTACCTCTTCCCCAGACTCTTGTAATAGCATTTACACTGCCTTTCTGCATGTGCTTTCCAACTGCTAAAATCTTTCTACACACTGAAGCTGCAATAATCTTTTGAAAATTCAAATTTGATTATAACCTGCTTAAAATTTATCAGTGGCTTGCATTATTCTAACAATATGGCCCCAAATCATAATCATGCCCTCCTTTTCAACTAGTTAATTCCACCTGTCATATTGATGTCATCTGAAATATCACTTCATTGACCCCTGGAGTTAGACATATCTCTACATAAATGAGTTTTTAAGCAAGCAGTTATCTTTTTCTTCCATTGTAAACTTTACGAAGATAGAGACTATGTTGTTTACCATTGCATCCATAGTATCTAAGGCAATGTCTTGTTCAAAGTAGTTATTCAATAAATGTGTGTGTAAAGAATAAACAACTCAGTGCAGACACATAAAAAAAACACCTGGCATGATAGAATACTTACAGTGTTTAAAAATATATATCCAAAAATGACCTGAGTATAAAGAGGTATGACATTTTTCTAGCAAACTTCACTTATATTAGTTAAGAGAAATGACACTTCATGATAAATATCACTTGCACTCAAATTGATTTATTGATTTCAGTCCATACCAGATAAAATGTGATGCTTAGAATGGAGAAGCTTGCGAGATAAATTCTGATCTTGGGGGTTTGGGGAAGAATAAAACCCAGGACAGATTCATACATAGAAAAAAATACTATGTAACTATGAGAAAGGCGTGAGTAAACATGACTATAAGTGTAAAATGATTTTTATATCTGAGAGTTTGACAAATGGAGAAATAGAGAAATCCTAAATGGAAAATCTTTGAAAAATAATTACCAGTAAGCTCTCTTCTTTATGTACTGTGGTTTTCATAGAAGGAAGGGAAGACCTGTTACTTGAGACTTACAGGAAGTCCCTCCTCTTATCACACCTCCACCCTTTGCAAACTTCTCTGTTCTTAGTGATCTTAAGATTTTTATTAAACGGGTAATAAATTAAGGATTATAATGCACTTTCTCGATTTAAAGCATTCAGGAATAACATTGTAGAAGCATAAGGTTTTGTGCTATCTCAAAATAAATTAGTAACACTAGATTCAGCAATTCCTCTGAAAGAAAGTAAACTTTACCTGAATCTTGTAGGTAGCTATAGTCATAGCCCAGATCTTTGGATGAAATAAAGAAATCACCGTTTCTGTACAGTGGTATAAAAGGAACCATGTAGGATTCCCGGTTATGTCCAATGGGTGCATTGGCTTCTGGATAAACTTCTTGAAGAGGATGGTGCCTTCGGAGCCACTGCTCAAAAATACTGCAGAGGAAAGGGTTATTCAGACTAAGAAACATATTGTGTATAAAAGACATATTTGAAAATTTTTAAAGTAAAGTAAGGCATATATTAAAATCTGGAGACATGGAAAGATATTGAATATATTCTTTATACTTCAAAAATATTTCATAAAGTATCAGTTTATTCTTTCAGGCCTTGAAGAAGTTCACTCATTTAAAATAAATATTGAGGCTAGCTTTGAAACAATAATTTCTTAGGAGGTGAATAAAACTTACACATTGAGTTTTGAACCTTCAGAATGCTGCAAAATAAAGGTAACCATTGATTGAGTGACAATCATACTTGCAAATTAAATATATTGCTTGTCCCAAAGAAAGACCAGAGAAAGAACATATAAAACTAAATTGGAAACAGTGCTGGAATTTGGTCACTTTTTTGGTTCTGGTGGGAGGCTTTCAACGATTTAAACATCCATGTTGTGATAGGTGAAGTGTGGGCTTAATGAGTCTTGATGGGAGACAGAGCTTACCTCCAATGATAATGGTTTAAATACTTGTACTTTGTTTCCCAGCTTTTCCTAAAGTTAGAGTATGACCATATGATAAATATTCTGCCAATCAGACATACTCATTCATGACTTTGAAACAGGAGATAGTGACACAAAGAAGCAGGGACAATCGGAAACCATCCTAGAAATGGGCAGTGGCAGTTGATACAACAATATTTAGTTTTCAGGGGCAGCAAAGCCAGATGTACCAGCAAAGGAATCCATTGCGCAAGAAGTGCCCTGTGTTCTATAGCATGGTTTTGGCAGCTGTCTTAGCTGATGCCCTTCTTGCTTATTCTCACCTGTTTCTGAACCTGATGCTCCATGATTTTGTGAGCTACCCAATAGCCTCTCAGCAAATTCTTTTCCTACTTAAATCAGGCAGAGTTAGTTTCTGCTTCACGCAACTAAAAGCTTTGACTAGAACAAAAACTAAAAAGTTTAAGGGTTTGAAAACTTCCGTTAGGATTGGGTTGGAACTTCAGTTGTAGGATAATTTATAGGGGACCATTAACAATATGACAAAGAGAATGGCCTTGCATTATTGAGTCGTGTGACATACAAGAAGGAACACAAGAACTAGAGTTGGGGAACTCTCCTTGAGGCCTAGCTCTGTGTTTTCATCTGACTGTATGACTCTAAGCCAATCATTGAACTTGGAGACTTAGCCTCCTCATCCCTAAAATAAGAGTAATAATATCTGTCCTACCTGTTTCCAATATGATAGTTTTTGTGAAAGTACTAAATAAGTAAGCTATCGTTACTTAGCTGTACATTTTAAGCTAGCAGGTCAAAGGTTGGTACATGGTAGAAAAGGTGGTATTGAAAAAGAAGTGATAATGCTTCAAATAAATTGAATATAATTTTAGAAAACCATTTTCAATATTTTGAAGCACAAAAACAAAGAGGACAAGGAAGCCAAATGGAAGAAATGGTGATCATTTTTTCCATGACAGAAAACAATTTTGTTTATTAGAGGATCTGAACTTGAAACACTACTTGTGGTCAAAGTTGGTTTTCAGTTGTGAATTTAGTGAGTAATTGGCAGTCCACTGAAAAACACTAAAAATCTGGTTCATGCATACCAAATACTTTCTAAATTAGTGCAATTATTAAATGAATATTTACTGAGTATCTACTGTAGGTCAACCTACACATAGACCTGTGTAAAAATCTGAGTTCTGTAGGTTACAACAAGGAAGATTTGTAAAGTTTTATAATCTGTTTGATCTTCTTTATTCTACAAAATGTAAATTATGTTTATGCCATGAAGCTAATGTGAGCATTAATTAAAATAACACAAAATACACAGTTAAGTGCTTGCCAAATGGTAAGTAAAAGCTATTATCTTTCTCACAGCTCCTCTCTCCTCTTCTTCCCCCTCCTCAGTATTATGACTATACTGGAAACACTTTAAAATTGATGAGATATAACATAAGCTGTAATAGAAATGCCAAAGCCATGTATATGTGAGCAGTGCCTTTGGTGATGTTTATTATTCTGATAGGCAAAAATGAGAAATTAGAAGATTTAAGATTAGTTTCTTTGTGCTTCACTTTCCTCAACACAAGAAATTAGAAACTGGCTTAACAAATAAACCTCAATTTCGTTGAAGTCCTATGATTTTATAAACTAGTCCTTTTGTTTTAACTTCTATGGTTTTCTTCTCTTCACAAAAGCAGTACTTGTTTGTTATATAAAAAAGAGAAAATATAAACAAAAAGGAAATCATATTACAAATAATTTTTAGTAGACATTTGTACTAAACCATGTATTTTCAATTGGTAAATTAATTTTTTGAAATGAGAAGGAGGCTGTCTGATAATCCCTCCACCACCCCTGTCAAACTTCGACTGATTTTGGAATAGCCTGATATAAAATGAGCCACTAGATAAGGGCTTGAAGCAAAAATTGTACCTTTTGTCAATTGAGAAAAATTACTATTATAGTTCAATTTATAAATAATCTTGTTTCTGCCATGAAATAAAAATTCTTTACCTAAGTAGGGCAAGGACATCAATTCTCAGCACCAAAAGATTTAATGGATGAAACCATTAATGTGCTCACCCACCTCATCAACCTTTTCAAATGAAGATATTAATCTTGATTAAGTTCTTCACCAGTGACTCTCAACTTCAGTTAATTTCACCAAACCATGTCTAGAATAGCTCACATGGGAATACTAATGTTTAACTTAGATAATTACATTGACATTTAGGGAGGAGGGGGTAGTCATCATTTTAGCAAAACTTAATTTGAACTGAATCTAAATAGTTTTCTGAACATCTGAGCAACAGTGAAATTCACAACAGAAAAATTAGAAAAATGTAAAGATGACCACAGATGGAAACATGGAAAGATATGTTTTTTAAATGAAAGCTGGCATGGGAACTCTGATTTCAGGTCCGTAAAGACTCTGGTCACTCTTATCCTTAAAATAAGGAAAAAATAGACAAATTAATAATCATCAAATTTTCTTGGACCCATGAGAGAATTGAAGTTGTGGGTCAAACTGCCATACTCAAAAGTGGAGAGATGAGTTCATCCAGAGGCACATAGCTGAGATCTGCTTACCAGGGGCAGGAGCAGCTGGATTCCTAAAGTGGTAGGAACGCTGAAACACTTCCATGAATGACTGGAGACTGAGTCTAGACTAGTGATGATAGTGGGAAATTCCTGGGTGCTGCTGTCTTAAGGGAACTTCCACATGTTTGGGGCTTTACCTCCAGGAACTCCACCAGGTTTTCATGGTGAAGACCTCAGAAAGATACTCTCCTTATTCTGTCACAGAGAGGAGGAGAGTGACCATTGTGAAATATGCCCAGGACATTATCCATATCAAAGCCCTATGATCCAGGGGAAATGGTTAGAGCCTTATCCCAGTTTCAGGAAGAGAATTCCTTTCAGTCCAGCCTCTTTCAGTTTTCCTGTCTCACCTAAGGGGAAGTAAATATAAGCCACAGGTGTCAGAGTTTCAAGGAAATAAATAGAAATACTGCAGTCAGGGAAGCAAATAGAGGGGCAGAGGCAAAAGAAGAAAAAGCTGTATTGTGAAGCCCCAATGCACTAGTCTACTAAAGGACTAAGATTTAATTAGAATATTTTGAACACTCCCCCTCCCTCATACTTTACCACCATCCAACAAAGCTTCAGTATAACAACAGTGGATTGCAGCTAAAAGAGCTGAAATACATAAACTATCTCTAAGGAAGAGTATGTAGGGGAACCTAAAACCAAGAATAGAGACAAAAACAAATACACTAGAGAAACTTGAGGCCTCTGATCTCAAAACCATAACAACTATGACAAAATCATTGTCCGACTCCTTGCCAGAATATCATAAATTTGTACACTAAAAGCCCATTTACCTCGGTTTATCTTACCTAATAAAACCTATATGGCTTTTAATAAAAAATTACAAGGCATGGCAACAGAGAAGAAAAAAAATCTGAAGAGACAAAGCAATCATTGAATCAAAGAATCAAAGCAACTCAGATATGATATAGATTTTGGAACTATGAGACATGGAATCTGAAATAATTGTGAATAATATAAATTTTAAATAACTATAATATAAATTTTAAATAACTATACATAATATAAAATTAACACAATAGAATAACATTTCTAATAAAAAAGTAAATAATACACCAAAAAACCCATGAATAATGTAAGCAGAAAGACGGAAACTCTAAGAAAAAATCAAAAGAAAGGCTAGAAATCAAAAACACTCCAACAGTGTTGCATATATCACTAGCGTTGATATGGTCAAGAAAAGAATCAGTGAACTTGAGGCTAGGTTAGCAGAAACTTCCCAAACTGAAATGCAAAGAGAAATAATAAAAAATAATTAAGAATTGTGGGATAATTTCCAAAAAATGTAACATATGCATAATTGGAATTCCAGAAGAAGAAAAAGTAGGCAGAACAGAAGAAATATTCTCCAATAAAGAGAACTGTGGCTCCTTGAAGAAATGGCAGCCTCTAGGGCTGGAATAAGAAACATATAAGATGAATGTTGAGCATCTTGCAGTCCCATAAAGTAAGGATATATTCAAGGAAACCACAGCCATCCACAATGTTAGAGATATGTGAAAGGGACAGAGGAGTCAACTGAAATCACTCCTAAAGGCTAAAACTGGAAGAGTTTGAGCCACAAAATAAAGCCATATAAAATAAATATAGAGGAGTCTATACAGATATAATCTATAAATACATAAGTTAATAAATGGAGAGAAATATATAAATCTATCATGTAAAAGAATTCAAATAATTATGATCATGTAAATGAATTCAAATAATTATGTAGATACTCTGCCCTGAAGGTACTATCTGTAACTCCCCACTCACTAAGTATGGGATGCACACAGTTACTTCTTTTCAAAGAGTACAGTATCAAAACATGGTGAAATCATTTAACAGTTTGAGAAAGTTGACCAACACTACCTCTGACAGGTAATCAAGGTTAACATTCACAATGGTAAGTTATGTTAATAGCGTGGCCCTTGTGGGGTGATAGACGTGTGATAATTTCTCTCTACTCATCGTAAGGGTCATGGCCAACACTCCTATAACAAAAGACAGATTAACAAGTGAAAAGCATAATAATTTAATCAAAGTTTTATATGACATGGGAGACTTCAGACAAAAGAAACAGAGACCCAGGGAAAATTGTCTATTTTTATGCTTAGATTTTATGCTTATGGCCAGTGATGCAGAAATTTGACAGGACAAAAGGGTATGATCTAATGGTAATAGACTGAGAGAAACAATCCAGTGAGACCTATCTGTTTGTATTCTTTTTGATCTCTCTGTGCAGCAGTCCCTCCTCCTACATATAGGGCAGGACCTTAGAAATGAAGGTTTTATGATCTACTATCAAACAACGTAGGTCAAAGTATTTCTTTATGGCCAGTTGCTACACAGAAAGATGAGAGAAGATGATAGTAATATTTTTAGGGTTTACGGCTTGTTTTGGAAAAGAAAGGTTCTAGTTTTCATGAACTTGGGGAAGAAGTTGTCTAGTTTCTATGGCTTCTTTCCCAGGAGAAAGAGGGGACAGAGACTTTGCTTCTGAGGCCTTCCAATCTCCTTTACTTCAAAATACTCAGCATCCCAAGGCACCATACTTTGGGGTACATTTTGAGTCCTTATACACCTGTGATATGATGTGAAGAGAACGGTGCTTTACCTCTATGGTTGTCCATCTCAAAACACATATCCCAGTTTAATCATTAGAAAAATATCAGACAAATATCAAATGTGGGACATTTTACAAAATACCTGAGCAGTACTCCTCAAAGTTGTGAAGGTCATCAAAAAACAAGGAAAGTCTGAAAAACTCTCATAGGCAAGAGGAACCTAAGGAGACAGGATGATTAAATACAATGTAGTATCCTGGGTGGGATCCTGGAGCAGAAGAAGATGTTAGGTAACTACTAAGTAATCTAAATAAAGTATTGATCGGAAGTATGCGACAAATTCAAGGAACTAAAAATTGACCAATATGTCTATGGGGATAAGGAGCAAATAGCTCCAGATGAGGCTAGGAAGGTGAACTGAGGCCAAATCATGAAGGGTAGCAGAGGCCATGTTAGGGAAATTTGTGTTTTTTTCCTAAGAATGGTAAAAAATCAGTTTGTATCTGGGATGGTGAATGATAACATGAACAGTTTATCATTTGTAAAAGACCAGACAGATTTCATTGCAAAGAAGGGACTGAGGAAGAGTAGGAGTTGGTGGATATGCAGGCATCAAGGGAGATAAATCAGTGAGAAAATTATGTCCAGGAAAAAAGATGACGTCCAGAAGTCCAAGCAGTACAACTGAGAGGCCAGGTGCCACAGAAAATGCCTGATTTTCTGGCTTATGCTACTGAGCAAAGTGTTTGTATTACCAGATATAGAAATCCCTGAAGAAGTGGAATATTAGGGGAGGATGTTAATGTCATGATTCTAGATGTGCTGTGCTGCAAGATGTTTTTGAGACATTTCAGTGGGGATGTCAGGTCATTAGCTGGATATCTGGGTCTGGATTTCAGAGTAAGAGTAACTTTGGAAGCACAAATGGAGAACCCACCAACCTCTAGCTAATAACTGAAGCCATGGGAATAATGAGATAATGAAAATACAAGAGAATCTGGAGTTATTTTTCTTAGATGTCATCTTTCTGAAAGGCCAGGACAGATGATGTGACAATCACACTGTCTTTGAGAACTACAGCTTGAGATGCCTCCAGCCACTCAAATTTCTAGTCACTCAAAATTTATTGAATTGTAGTTGTATAATAGCAAGGCCAGTGCATTCCTGTATTTTTTATTCTTTTTTGTTTGTTTGTTTATTTCTTCATGTAGTACTTGTTTTGAAGCAGTTACTTGTTAAAACAAATTTGTAATTTTTAAATGATAATAAACATTTCCATTTAAACTTAATCCAATAAAACTCTCTAGGCCTCAGTGTGCTCATTTATAGAAAGCAGATGGTACTATCCATTTTAACGTAGTTATGAGAACAAAAATAAAATAAGGAAATGAAATGTCGAGTAATAATACTTATGGATAAAATGAGAAAACATATATGATTGACTCAGTTCTGAAGAAGCAGTAGTTTGTTTTCTTCCCTTCCAAACCCCTCATTTTACAGAGGCAAAATAAAATTTGAATCCAAAGGTCACAGTTAACGGTACAACCAATACTGGAATCAAGAGGTCTTGGCTACCACTCTGTTACTAATAATAGTAAATACCCTGTTCTCTGTGTGTTTACACAGGATGACAGGGGTGTTTCTGCAGATGTGAGTATGCATATGCTTCTACCAAAGTCTGATGTGTAGATTTTCTCTCTCTTGGAAGATGCTCTGCTTGACCTTCATCTTGAAATGTAAGCTGTTTATCCAACAGACACCTGCATTAATTAGCATTAAACACCTTAAGTGTTCCTTTTCTCAGAGGACTCAGGATTCACGCTCTTTATACTCAAGGAGTAGCAATGAATACATTGCAAGATCAGGAAAGGATATGTATTAGCATAACAAATACAACGAAGGAGATAACGTGAAATCATACTTAAAAAAAAGGGCAGAGAGAAAGTAGTGAAAACAGTTGGTAAGGGACTGAGTTAACATGAGAACCCAGTTCTTCTGGCTGACCTATCTGGGCTTGTTTCTCTGACACTCTCATGTTCCCTATCTAGGTTTCTGTTCTTTCCTTCCTTTCTCTCCATGAGGAGGTTTCTGTTACTTTCTGACTAAGCTTTAAGCAATGTAGATGGAGGAGAATTTGTCAACAGGGTGGGAAAGGTACAGAAAACAGATGCTAGATTATCCGTTAAACACATTCCTTATTTCAGAAATTCAGGATCACAATCACTTTTTTTTCTTTCACTGTGAGGGAACAAATCCAAATAGAGGCAGAGCATTGTTGTTTTCAGAGCAGGCACAAGTACATTGGGGGAATATTAATGCTGCCAACCAGCTGAAGAATAGCAGCTTTTCATCTTTTGTTTTCTCAGGGCCATGCACACAGTAGGTGCCAACTATTTGCCCAATAATCTTGAGTTTATAATCTAACCCAGAAGACAAATGTAGCAATAAAGCAATTTCTATAAAATAAATTCTTAATGTATTATTAAATGAAGTTTAGCTGAAAACTGTCTCCTACATATTTTAAGTTCAGCCTAAAGGTTTCTCTGTACATTGTGAACTATAACCTAAATGGACTTGTAAACAGACTATAGTCTATTCTTTCACCAATCACCGAGTTTTGTCTAATCAAAGGTTGCCAGCTGTTCAAACCGTGTTCAAATAAGTCAAACACCAAGCTATAACCAATCTGTTTCTGTACCTCACTCTCATTCTTTTAATGTTATTTTTCTTTTTCTGCACATAAATCTTCTTCCACCATGTGGCTATGCTAGAGAATCTGAGCCTACTCTAGCTCAGGAAGCTATCTGATTTATGAATTGTTCTTTGCTCAATTAAACTCTTTTAAATTTAATTTGGCTAAAGTTTTCCTTTGAACAATATCTTGCTTACTATTTTATTGTTTCCATTTTACAGAAGAAAAAATTAAGTCAAAGAATCTAAGAATTTGCCAATAGTAACTCAGCTAGAAAGCAGTAGGAAATCTGGGGTTCCATTTTATATTCCTGTGACTTTTATTATAACACTCAGCTGGCAGAGCTAGGACCAGAATCACGGTGCTCTGTTCCAGGTTTAATGCTTTTCCACTAACATGCAAGAAATTAGTAATTGGGAATTAAAACAGAAAGGTGGACAAGGCTTTCACGTTTTGTTCCAAGTATTAGCAGGCCTTTCAAAGCTATACACAGAAGTGAGAACTAGGCATCTTCTGATTTCACCTCATGTGACAAACAGACATTTGATTACAAAATCTCTCAGAGTATGTAAGAAAGGATGACAGCATAGTTGTGAAACACTAATATCAGTAGTCTAAAGACATATGATTTATCCTTGCGGAATTGAAACCCTTTTTTATTCACAGGTCATGAGGACCTGTAGACCAGCATTGGCTTAGTAGAGCATGAGGTGGCAACAGATAAGTAGGTCAAAGAGAATGCCATAGACATGAAATTCTGGATCTGGGCCTAGATGTATCCATGATGACTAGCTTAGAATACCCTCCTGAAGAGGGCCACAGAGTACTTGGGAGGTGACTTTAAGAGTGCTGAAAGGGACCTAAACAGCTCACATCACAACAGGCAGTGAAAGTGAAGGGAGTTGGGGAAAGCAGTACAATATATCTTGTTATGAACATGGGAAGAACCTGCCAGATGAACATACAAGAGGGGAAAGTCCAATTTCCACAATCACAAAGGCTTCTACAAGGCATCCTAACTTTACCCCTGGGATGTGGCAGCACGAAGAGAAGCCAGAAATACAAAACCTCCTCCTAAGAAACCTTGTTTCAAATTCCTGTTTTTGGTTTTTGTGAGGAGAGAGGAGATAATCTCTGGAAGTTTCAGTTTGCTCTTCTGTAAAATATGGATAATAACAAACTGTAAAGAGCTGTGAGACATAAATGAGATGAGGTGTACAGTACACCAAGGACAGTGCCTAACATGCAGTGAGATTAGTTGTGGTCATTATACTTGCACAGAGAAGAAACCATTAGTTCTACAGCTTAATACAGGAGCCAATTTAATTTCCTCAGACAAGACATTTTATATATTTGCTATTTGGTCTCCCATCCAAGTACTAACGAGGCTAGACCCTGCTTAGCTTTCAAGAAATTGGTATGCCTATGGTATAGACATAGGCACATTTTTGCTATTTGTGAATTATGGTTTACCACATACAAAAGAGATATCCTAAAATTTCAATAGGTCTGTGAATTTTGTTTCTTATTTTAAAATATAAACAGAGAATCATACAATATAAAGGCTAGCCTCACAGATTCTGGAGCTAGATGATTGTGATACTTAGTAATTCTGCAAACTGGGGCAAGCTACTTAACTTCATGTACTCCACTCTTCTTTTCAGTGAAGTGGGGATTATAACATATTATGAGCTAAACTGTATCCCTGTAAAATTCAAATGTTTAAGTCCTAACTCCTAACACTTCAGAATGTTACTTTATTTGGATATAAGATCTTTAAAGAGATAATTAAGTTGAAATGAAATCATTAGCATCGGCCAGAATCCAATATGAATGAAGTCCTTAGAAGAAGAGGAAATTTGAGCATGGGCAGGGACAGAGAAGACTATGTGAAGATGCAGGAAAAAAGATGGCCATCTACAAGTCAAGGGAAGAAGACTTAAAATAAACCAACCCTAGTGACACCTTGATCTCAGACTTTAATTTTCCAGAACTGTAAGACAAAAAAAAAATTCTGTTGCTTAAGCTACCCAGTCTGTGGCACAGGTATATCACATTTGATTACAATTCAATTTATTGCTTTATGCAGATATTACATTGTTTACAAATTGAAGGTTTGTGGCAGCCCCACATTGCAGAAGTCTCTCAGTGACGTTTTTCCAACAGCATGTGTTCACGTCACGTCTCCGTCACAGTTTGGTAACTCTCACAATATTTCAAACTTTTTCAATGTTACTAAATCTCTTATTATGATCTGTGATCAGTGATTTTTGATGTCACTCTTGTAATTGTTTTGGGGTGCCACAAACCACATCTGTATAAGATGGTGAAGTTTTGTGTATGTTCTGACTGCTCCATCTGCCAGCCGTCCTCCTTCCCTCCCACCTCCATCGCCAACAGTCCTTCTCCCTCTCTTCAAGCCTCCCTGTTCTCTGACACATAGAAATGCTGAAATTGGGTCAATTAATAACCCTACTGTGGCCTATAAATGTTCAGTTGAAAGGAATAGTCACACATCTCTCACTTTAAATCAAGAGGTAGGAATAATTACCTAGAGGTGGGAATAATATTAGATAAATATTAGAGGTAAAAATAATAATGAGGAAAGCATGTCCAAAGCCAACATAGGCCAAAAGCTAGGCCTTTTATATGAAATGTAGTCAAGCTGTAAATGCAAAAGAAAAATTCTTGAAGGAAATCAAAAGTGCTACTCGTGAACACATAAATGATAAGAAAGTGAAACAGTCTTATTGCTGATATGGAGAAAGTTTTAGTGGTTTGGATAGAAGATCAAACCAGCTACAACCTTCTGTTAAGCTAAAGCCTAATCCAGAGCAAGGTCCCAGCTCTCTTCAATTCTGTGAGTCCTGAGAGCAGTGAGGAAGTTGAAGAAGAAGAGTTTGAAGCTGGCAGTGATTCAAGAGATTTAAGAAAAGAGTCCATTTTCATAAAATAAAAGTGCCAGGTGAAGCAATAAGTTCTGATAGAAAAGCTGCGGCAAATTAACCAGAAAATCTTGCTAAGATAATAGATGAAAGTGACTACACTAAACAACCAATTTTCAAGGTAGACGAATTGGCTTCTATTGGAAGATGCCATCTAGGACTTTCTTTGCTAGAGAGAAGTCAATGCCTGGTTTTAAAGCTTCAAAGAATAGGCTAACTCTCTTGTTAGGAGCTAAAGCAGCTGGTGAGTTTAAGTTGAAACCAGTGCTTATTTAGTTGAAGCCATTCCAAAAGTCCTAAAGCCATCAAAAATACTAAATTTAACTCTGCCTGTGCTCTTTAAATAGAAAAAGGTTTAGATGACAGCACATCTGTTTATACCATGATATACTGAATATTTCAAGTCCATTGTTGAGACTTACTTCTTAAAAAAAAAAAAAGATTTCATTCAAAATATTACTGCACATTGACAAGGTCACCCAAGAGCGCTGATGGAGATATACAAGGAGATGAATATTGCTTTCATTCCTACCTACACAACATCCATTTGGCCGCCCATGGATTAAGGAGTAATTTTGACTTTCAGTTGTTATTACTTAAGAAATACATTCTGTAAGGGTATAGCTGACATACAGTGATTCCTCTGATGAATTTGGGCAAAATTAATAGAAAACCTTTTGGAAGGGGTTAACTATTTAGATACAATCAAAAATATTAATTTTCATGGGAGGTAGTCAAAATATCAACATTAACAGAAGTGTGGAAGAAGTTGAATACAAACCGCATGGATGACTTAGAGGGGGTTCAAACTTCAATGGAGAAAGTTATTGCAGATGTGGGAGAAATTGCAAGAGAACTAGAGTACAAGTGGAGCCTGAAGATGGAAACAAATTATTCAATCACATAATAAAATTTGAATGAATGAGGTGTTGCATCTTATGGATGAGCAAAGAAAATGGTTTCTTGAGATGAGATTTATTTCTGGTGAAGATGCTCTGAACACTGTTGAAATGACAAAAAAGTACTTAGAATATTCTATAAATTTATCTAATAAAGCTCCAGCAGGGTTTGAGAGGATTGACTCCATATTTGCAAGAAGTTCTACTGTGGGCAAAATGCTATCAAATAGCATCACATGCTACAAGAATACATTTTTTGAAAGGAAGAGTCAATCAATGTAGCAAACTCTTTTTTTTTTTTTTTTCTTGTTTTAAGAAATTGTTGCACCCACTCCAAACTTCAGCAGCCATCACCCTGATCTGTCAGCAACCATCAACCTGCTAGATCTACCAGAGGCCTGACCTACCAGAGAAAAGATTACAACTTGCTGAAGGTTCAGAATATTCTTAGCATTTTTTAGTATAAAGTATTTTTAATGTAAGGTATACACATTATATTCTTAGGCATAATGTTATTGCACCATAAATATACTACAATATAGTGTAAATATAACTTTTTATATGCACTGGGAAATCAAAATATTAATGTGACTAACTTTATTAGAATGTTTGTTTTATTGTCATGGTCTGAAGCCATGTCTTACAGTTATAACTTCCATATCTTAGAGTTATGCTTGCACTCTATTATGGAAGCCCTAAGAAACCAATAGGTAATATTACCTACTACAAGGGATTATTTTTAGCATTAACTGAATTAATATATGTAAAATCAATTACAGTAATTTGTAGCATAGAGTTAGTATTGATGTTATTATTATTGTTGTTAAAATTATAAATACTTTGTTTTGGGATTTTTCTTCCTTACGGGTTCTTTAAACTTTTATATTCTCCTACATCCTTTGCCCCTTTAAGATTAGCTCAATGGCTACATTTATGAAAACTTTTTTTTTTTTTTTGAGACGGAGTCTCGCTCTGTCGCCCGAAAACTTTTAAGAGTTGACATTTTCCTCCTTTGATTATCACATTTGTCATATTGCATTGCAATTATTTGATCATGTGTCATTTTTCAGCTATATGGGAAATTCACTGAAAGCAATGATGTTGCCTTATTGGTCATTATATGTCGCGTGTCCATTACAGTGCCTGCCAGTTAAAAAAATGAATTCAACCAGGAGATTGAATTCATATTATTTATAAAGTCTCATAAACCATACACGAAATACATAGGAATTGTGTATTTTTCCCTAGAGATTCCAAAATGTTTTCAAATTATTTAAGAGAGTATGAAACATTTTATGAATCACTAGTGTTTACATATCAGAACTTGGAGAACAAAAGATCTAAGAGATGTTGATGATTTGGGTTTGAATCTTGGTAGATTGTACCATTCACTAATCCCCATCAATTAGGACAGTGCCTGGCATGTAATAAGCATTGCATTGAGTGCTGGAGATACAAAGCCAAATGAGGAAATGTGCTTGTTTTACAAAGAGCTGAAGTCTGGTCAATAATTCAGCACAGTACAGTGCGAATGCCAGCAGAGAAGGGCCCTTCATGCCTTGGGAAACAAGAGAAAGAGGAGATAGTATCCGCTTGGATGAGGGATCAGTGGTGTCGGTCAAGGTGCCCCTTCAGTGACGCTTGAACTTAAGTTTTAAAAAATGAATAGTAGAGATCTGGGCAAAGTAATAAAAGGGAAAAAAAAGCACTCTAGGAGTAGTAAAGCACACGCATGAAGGAACAGAGGTGTGCTTTTGGGACCCTGCAAGTAGATCAGATGGATTGAAAGGCAGGATATTATGTGGATATCTGTGGGTATATGTGGTTTAACCCAGATAATATAGGTTTGCATGAAAGGTAATTAGTCAATATTAGTTTAAAAGCTGTGAGAAGCCATTGGAGGATTGTAAGCCATGGAGTGACATAATCGTGCCTAGTTAATGTACAATTCAATGGACCGACAGCTGAGTTTGAGGGCTCAAAGGGAGCAACGCAGTAGTAGATCCACAGCCTACTTCTACTGAGACCACTGGGAAAAACTTGGAAGCTCTATCTAGGTTTGAAATAACAGCGTCCCAGGAGCTCTATTTCCTCCTGGCTCCTGGCTAATGATGAAACACATTTGAGAGTATCTGGAAACTTTCACTGAAAAACAGTCCTTTTAAGAGAACTCGACACTCTAAGAGTAGAGATTGTCAGGAATAAATAGCTTCAAATGAAAATCCTGTTATACAGCTAAGAAATTCAACTGGGGCCAATCTCAATTAATTTTAAGTGTATAGTCTAGAAGTTCTTAACTTAGTTGAGAAAAGGGGAAACAAACCCTTGGGGAATGAGTAAGGGAGTTAAAATCAGATTAAAATCACTTAAACTAATGATGAAACTTGGAGGAACTTAGTATAAGAACCAAAAAGTCCTAAAGAATTAAAAGTTTAAGAAAGAAAGTCAGTTTCAGTGTTTTTTTCTCTCCTTTCCCATAAACATTTAAGCATTTCATTAAGTAGCAGGCACCCTGCTATGAACTATTTAATGTGCACCCAGGATTGAGAGACACTGCATTAGGCAGAAATTGCACTCAAATAAAATGAGCCAGGCCACACAGGGCACAGTAGTCAGGATGAATCTAGAAAAGGTCTCCTAAAGGGCCAGCCCCTACAGACAATGCTGGGTGCAAATGAGAGGTCTGCTATTCACTTAGCTTTCAATAGGAATTACTGATGGACCCTCAAAGCCTCACCGCTCTTACCTCTGAAGTGGTGATAACAAAACTTCCTCTCTCCCTTCACTGAGTTGTCCGTTTATTTATTCAATAAATATTCTATCATGTTAAGGATCATGACATGTCAGGCTCCAGTGATGTAGAAGCACAGTCCCTATCCTCATTGATCTCTCTCCATGTTGTGATAAATGCATATATATAGTGTTAAGGCAATGTAAATGATGCTTTTAAAGATGTGTATAAAGCCTGTGGGATCACAGCAGGAGCAGCTAACCAGATGGGGAAACGAGGAAGTGGTATTTAAATTGGATGAGTAAATTATGGGAAAGGTATCACATAGAATGTGTAGACTGACAGGGACCCTGGGCACTGATGTAATTGAAAAATAAAAGTGATCTGGTGTGGGATGCAATGTATAGAGCAGTGCAGGATCTACAAGAAGTGAGCCCGGAAAGGTGGAGGTGGGTCACACTATGAAAGGCCTTATGCATATCAGGGTGGGGAGTCTGGGCTTGATCCCAAGGGTTAACTTGTACCTAAGTATTTTAGATAAGAAGTGACCATTCCTGGATTTTAATTTTGGAACTATAATTATAATGGATGTGTGTATTATATTAAATTATAATAAATCAAAATATAATACTTCTGTTTAGTGTAGATCATAGTATGCCAGGGGAGCGATAGTGACTAAGACAACTTCTACATATGACAAATAGCTATTACTTTTTTTTTTCTTCGCAATTCGGATATTAATTTATTACTTTTCTTTTTCTTTCTTTCTTTTTTATTATTATACTTTAAGTTCTAGGGTACATGTACACAGCATGCAGGTTTGTTACATATGTATACATGTGCCGTGTTGATGTGCTGCACCCATTAATTCGTCATTTACATTAGGTATATCTCCTAATGCTATCCCTACCCTCTACCCCCACCCCACGACAGGCCCTGATGTGTGATGTTCCCCACCCTGTGTCCAAGTATTCTCATTGTTTAGTTGCCGCCTATGAGTGAGAACATGCTGTGTTTGGTTTTCTGTCCTTGTGATAATTTGCTCAGAATGATGGTTTCTAGCTTCATCCATGTCTCTACATAGGACATGAACTCATCCTTTTTATGGCTGCATAGCATTCCATGGTGTTTATGTGCCACATTTTCTTAATTCAGTCTATCATTCATGGATATTTAGGTTGGTTCCAAGTCTTTGCTATTGTGAATAGTGCCACAATAAACATATGTGTGCATGTGTGTTTATAGAAGCATGGTTTATAATCCTTTGGGTATATACCCAGTAATGGGATGGTGGGGTCAAATGGTATTTCTACTTCTAGATCCTTGAAGAATCGCCACACTGTCTTCCACAATGGTTGAACTAGTTTACAGTCCCACCAACAGTGTAAAAGCATTCCTATTTCTCCATATCCTCTCCAGCACCTGTTGTTTCCTGACTTTCTAATGATCACCATTCTAACTGGTGTGAGATGATATCTCATTGTGGTTTTGATTTGCATTTCTCTGATGACCAGTGATGATGA
>NW_012102876.1:550597-552050 GCF_000951045.1 Mandrillus leucophaeus
GGTTTTTTTTCTAGGGTTTTTATGGTTTTAGGTCTAACATTTAAGTCTTTAATCCATCTTGAATTAATTTTTGTATAAGGTGTAAGGAAGGGATCCAGTTTCAGCTTTCTACATATGGATAGCCAGTTTTCCCAGCACCATTTATTAAATAGGGAATACTTTCCCTATTGTTTGTTTTTGTCAGGTTTGTCAAATATCAGATGGTTGCAGATGTGTGGTATTATTTCCGAGGGCTCTGTTCTGTTCCATTGGTCTATATCTCCGTTTTGGTACCAGTACCATGCTGTTTTGGTTACTGTAGCCTTGTAATACAGTTTGAAGTCAGGTAGTGTGAGGTCTCCAGCTTTGTTCTTTTGGCTTAGGACTGCCTTGGCAATGAGGGCTCTTTTTTGCTTCCATATGAACTTTAAAGTAGTTTTTCCCAATTCTGTGAAGAAAGTCATAGTTAGCTTGATGGGGATGGCATTGAATCTATAAATTACCTTGGGCAGTATGGCCATTTTCACAACATTGATTCCTCCTATTCATGAGCATGGAATGTTCTTCCATTTGTTTGTGTCCTCTTTTATTTCATTGAGTAGTGGTTTGTAGTTCTCCTTGAAGAGGTCCTTCACATTCCTTATAAGTTGGATTCCCAAGAATTTTATTCTCTTTGAAGCAATTTTGAATGTGAGTTCACTCATGATTCGGCTGTCTGTTTGTCTGTTTTTGGAGTATAGGAATGCTTGTTATTTTTGCACTTTGATTTTGTATCCTGAGATTTTGCTGAAGTTACTTATCAGCTTAAGGAGATTTTGGGTTGAGATGATGGGGTTTTCTAAATATACAATCATGCCATCTGCAAACAATGACAATCTGAGTTCCTCTTTTCTTAATTGAATACCCTTTATTTCTTTCTCTTGCCTGATTGCCCTGGCTAGAACTTCCAACACTATGTTGAGTAGGAGTGGTGAGAGAGGGCATCCCTGTCTTGTGCCAGTTTACAAAGGCAATGCTTCCAGTTTTTGCCCATTCAGTATGATATTGGCTGTGGTTTTGTCACAAATAGCTGTTATTATTTTGAGATATGTCCCATGAATACCTAATTTATTGAGAGTTTTTAGCATGAATGGCTGTTGAATTTTGTCAAAGACCTTTTCTGCATCTATTGAGATAATCATGTGGTTTTTGTCTTTGGTTCTGTTTATATGATGGATTACGTTTATGATTTGTGTATGTGGAACCAGCCTTGCATCCCAGGGGTGAAGCCAACTTGATTGTGGTGGATAAGATTTTTGATGTGCTGCTGGATTCGGTTTGCCAGTATTTTATTGAGGATTTTTGCATCAATGTTCATCAGGGATATTAGTCTAAAATTCTCTTCCAGGCTTTGGTATCAGGATGATGTTGGCCTCATAAAATGAGTTAGGGAGGATTCCCTCTTTTTCTATTGATTGGAATAGTTTCAGAAGGA
>NW_012102876.1:552855-579847 GCF_000951045.1 Mandrillus leucophaeus
AGTGAGTTTCTTAATCCTGAGTTCTAATTTGATTGCACTGTGGTCTGAGAGACAGTTTGTTATAATTTCTGTTCTTTTACATTTGCTAAGGAGTGCTTTACTTCACTATGTGGTCAATTTTGGAATAAGTGTGATGTGGTACTGAGAAGGGTGTATATTCTGTTGATTTGGGGTGGAGAGTTCTGTAGATGTCTACTAGGTCCGTGTGGTACAGAGCTGTGTTCAATTCCTGGATAACCTCGTTAATTTTCTGTCTTGTTGATCTGTCTAATGTTGACAGTGGAGGGTTAAAGTCTCCCATTATTATTGTGTGGGAGTTTAAGTCTCTTTGTAGTTCTCTAAGGACTTGCTTTATAAATCTGGGTGCTCCCGTATTGGGTGCATATATATTTAGGATAGTTAGCTCTTCCTGTTGAATTTATCCCTTTGCCATTATGTAATGGCCTTCTTTGTCTCTTTTGATCTTTGTTGATTTAAAGTCTGTTTTATCAGAGACTAGGATTGCAACCCCTGCTTTTTTTTTGTTTTCCATTTGCTTGGTAGATCTTCCTCCATCCCTTTATTTTGAGCCTATATATGTCTCTGCACATGAGATAGGTCTCCTGAATACAGCACACTGATGGGTCTTGACTCTTTATCCAATTTACCAGTCTGTGTCTTTTAATTGGAGCATTTAGCCCATTTACATTTAAGGTTAATATTGTTATGTGTGCATTTGATCCTGTGATTATGATATTAGCTGGTTGTTTTGCTCATTAGTTGATGCAGTTTCTTCCTAGCATTGATGATCTTTACAATTTGGCATGTTTTTGCAGTGGCTGGTACTGGTTGTTCCTTTCCATGTTTAGTGCTTCCTTCAGGAACTCTTGTAAGGCAGGCCTGGTGGTTACAAAATCTCTCAGCATTTGTTTGTCTGTAAAGGATTTTATTTTTCCTTCATTTATGAAGCTTAGTTTGGCTATATATAAAATTCTTTTCTTTAAGAATGTTGAATGTTGGCCTCCACTCTTTTCTGGCTTGAAGAGTTTCTGCTGAGAGATCTGCTGTTCATCTGATGGGCTTCCCTTTGTGGGTAACCCGACCTTTCTCTCTGGCTGCCCTTAGCATTGTTTCCTTCATTTCAACTTTGGTTATTCTGACAATTGTGTGTCTTGGAGTTGCTCTTCTCGAGGAGTATCTTTGTGGCATTCTCTGTAATTCCTGAATTTGAATGTTGGCCTGCCTCGCTAGGTCAGTGAAATTCTCCTGGATAATATCCTGAAGAGTATTTTTCAACTTGGTTCCATTCTCCCCCATCACTTTCAGGTACACCAATCAGACCTAGATTTGGTCTTTTCACATAGTCCCATATTTCTTGGAGGCTTTGTTCATTTCTTTTTACTCTTTTTTCTCTAAACTTCTCTTCTCACTTCATTTCATTCATTTGATCTTCAATCACTGATACCCTTTCTTCCACTTGATCGAATTGGCTACTGAAGCTTGTGCATGCATCACGTAGTTCTCATGTCATAGTTTTCAGCTCCATCAGGTCATGTAAGGACTTCTCTACACTGTTTATTCTAGTTAGCCATTCATCTAATCTTTTTTCAAAGCTTTTAGCTTCTCTGTGATGGTTTCGAACATCCTCCTTTAGCTTGGAGAAGTTTGTTATTACCCATAGTCTGAAGCCTTCTTCTCTCAACTTGTCAAAGTCATTCTCCATCCAGCTTTGTTCCATTGCTGGTGACAAGCTGAATTCTTTTAGAGAAGAGGTGCTCTGATTTTTAGAATTTTCAGCTTTTCTGCTCTGGTTGCTCCCCATCTTTGTAGTTTTATCTACCTTTGGTCTTTGATGAAGGCAATGTATTGATGGGGTTTTGGTGTGGATGTCCTTTCTGTTTGTTAGTTTTCCTTCTGACAGTCAGGACCCTCAAATGCAGGTCTGTTGGAGTTTGCTGGAGGTCCACTGCAGTCCCTGTTTGCCTGGGTATCACCAGCGGAGGCTGCAGAACAGCAAATATTGCAGAAGGGCAGCTGTTGCTGCCTGATCCTTTCTCTGGAAGCTTCATCTCAGAGGGGCACCTGGCTGTATGAGGTGTTAGTCGGCCCCTACTGGGAGGTGTCTCCCAGTTAGGCTACTCGGGGGTCAGGGACCCACTTGAGGAGGCAGTCTGTCCATTCTCATATCTCACACTCCGTGCTGGGAGAACCACTACTCTCTTCAAATCTGTCAGACAGGGACATTTAAGTCTGCAGAAGTTTCTTCTGCCTTTTGTTCAGCTATGTCCTGCTTCCAGAGGTGGAGTCTATAGAGGCAGGCAGGCCTCCTTGTGCTGCTGTTGACTCCACCCAGTTCAAGCTTTCCGGCAGCTTTGTTTACCTACTCAATCCTCAGCAATTGTGGACTCCCCTCCCCCAGCCTCACTGCCGCTTTGCAGTTTGATCTAGACTGCTGTGCTAGTGTAGTGAGCAAGGCTCCATGGGTGTGTGACCCTCTGAGCCAGGGGCCAGATATAATCTCCTGGTGTGCCTTTTGCTAAGGCCTTTGGAAAAGCACAGTATGAGGGTGAGAGTGTCCTGATTTTCTAGGTTCCATCTGTCATGGCTTCCCTTTGCTAGGAAAAGGAATTCCCTAACCCCTTGTGCTTTCCAGGTGAGGTGATGCCCTGCCCTGCTCTGTGGGCTGCACCCATTGTCTGCAAAGCTCCAATGAGATGAACCTGGTACCTCAGTTGGAAAAGCAGAAATCACCCCTCTTCTGTTGCTCATGCTGGGAGCTGCAGACTGGAGCTGTTCCTATTCAGCCATCTTGGAACCTCTCCCTATTACTTTTCTTAAGATGGCTATGTTGTCTCTCTTTCTTCCAAAATATCTCTTCATTTAACATAAATTATTATCCTACTATTCTTCACTAGAATGATGCTTCTGAGGCTCATAGAATAATAAAAAATGACTGATTGCTTCAGTAATAATTTCAATTTTTTGGATGACAGTCATGCATCCAGTGCTATGCTGAGAATTTTGATATATATCATATCTAGTTTTCCAACAAAACTGCAAGAATTGTATTAGTAATGGTAGTAGTAGTGATAGTTAGCTCATATAACACTGTATGCCAGGTATTATGCAAAGTACTTCACATATAGGAACTCATTTGATCCTCAAAACAACCATATGAGGTATGTTATATTTGTATTTTACAGATGAGAAAACTGGAGGACAAAAGGGATATAAAACTTGCCTAAGGTTACACAGCCAGTAAGTGTGAAGTGGCAGAATCAAGATTTGAAACTTGCAGTCTAAATATGATAAGTGTTCTTAGCCTTAATGAGGTATTGTTTTATAAAAGTACTCCCATTAAAATACACATAAAAATAGGCAAATAAACAAAAAGTGAGGGTTTAGGCAACTTTCTTCTATTTAGTTAGTAAATGGAGCAGTAGGAATCAAATCTGAGTCTTTTGTACTTGGCACTTTCCAGGACACCAAGTGCTTCCAATTGTGTATTCTGCACATACACACACACACACACACACACACACACACACACAGTAAGCCTACATGACTTGCCCATTTTCTAAGTTAATCAGGAAAAAGAAAAACATTGAAAAAGATCTTTGAGTAGGAAACTATGTGGCATTTTACATTAGAAATAAAATCTTCATCTGTTCACTGCTACATCCATAGAAAAGAGAATAGTGCCTGTACACATTTGGTACTCAATAAATATTTGACAAATAACTATCCAAGAGGGTTTTCAGAATGTATCCCCTGGGAATCAGGAGAATATATTATGTTTTTCTTCAAAACATATTCGGAAAATAGATACTTACAAGCTATTACCTACAGGCAAGTACAGGAAATGTTTATAATAAAATGGGAGATCAAAAGCTTCAGAAAGCAGAGTCCTTCCCTTAAGGAATTTTCAGAGAAGAAAGCCACTTAAACCATTTATATCTATTTATCTCTTTGTATATCTTTAATCATTTATATCATTTTTATGTCTTCAGTCAAAGATCAAGAACCTGTATCTGATGGAGAAAGGCGTCTTCAAGTGCTGTAAAGTAAAAGTCATTATTCAAGGTAATAATAGTTAAGTAAGTTCAAAGTGAGCATATGTAGTACTTTCACATACCCAACACTCTTGTCATAGCAGACAATACTTTCTGGTTTCCAACAACCTCACTGAAATATTCCCAGTACTATATCCCTAAGCCGTAAGCATTGATTTTCATGTGACATTAACAGCCTTACTGCTCTCCTCCAACTGTAGTAGATTTCACTTGATTCTGAGAATTACAGTGGAAGAGTTTATCATATATCTACTCTCTGTACAGATGTAGAACTCCTTTATTTTGAATGACAAGTCTTCCCCCCAGACAAAAGAATATTATTCCTTTTGCCCTTTGTGCCCTTCAGACACAAACTCTAACACTTGTAACCTCCCCAGTAACTGACATGGTTTGGTAGGAATCCAGAGGAATTATCCTTCATGTAATAATCTACATGATAATCTTCACGTAATAACCTACATGATAATCTGCATATGAACAGGCCAGGTTTCCACCTCTGCTTCAGAAAATGAGAAAAATGAGTGCTTAGTTTGGTGCTTATAGACTAAAAAAATAGTAGAAAAGTGGGCAGGCAAGAACAAAATAGCAAAAATCTATGGGTGTCAGTCTGAAGTATTTGAATTTATTTTGTATGTAATATATATGCAATAGAAGACTATTGCCATTTGAAGAGTGGAATCGTGTGAAAAAAAAAAGAGTTGTGTGAAAATAGAAAGAGTTACATGGAGGTGTTATGCAGAATGGATTTTTTTTGTTGGAGAGATTAGAGTCAGGGGACCAATACATAGGATGGGGCTAAATACCGATGGCCCATACTAAATGTAAGAAAAATCAGAGGTAATATCTGTAGATAAGACAAGAAAGCAAAGAAAGTAAAAAAAATACATGAACACAGAGATGTCATCTAAAATAAGCAAAATTCTCTATGAATTATCTATGAACTCAAATGCTTCCTTTCAAAGAACAGCAAATATTCTATGCATGAGTAAGAGTATTTATGATTTACAATTATAAAAATATACAGAACACCAATACACAAATAATTTATGTAATAATAACACTAGTATCATTGGCAATTTATATAAGAAAAAGCATGATGTGTTAAAATCTAGCCTAATGAACAAAGAAGATAATGTAAAACATTCTTCAGAGAGCAAATTCAACTCAAGCTGACAACCTGACATCTTAATCACAACAAATGATCTGGACCTGCTGGAAAAAAGGAGCCCAAGAAAAGATCGATCAAATGCTGGAAAACAGACTATTTTCTTTGCATTTTGCCCAAAAATAGTAGCTAGATAATCCTCCCATGTACTTACCATTTATTTCCTTCTCCAGCCAAAATTTTTATTTATGTAATATTTCTTAGTTTTTTTTCCTTTTCTACTCTTCCAATCCTCTATTCCAATTGGAAAAATTGACAAACTAAAGTATGTCTTAAAAAAGCTAGTGATTGGAGCATCATTCAATCTGGAGTTAAAAATATTAATTGCCACTCTCAGGGAAGGAAAAACTGATTATTTTATTTTTATTAAATCTCCACTATGGAAAGGGAGATAACATGGAGGAAAGGATTTCTCTTTCTTGTGCTAATGAACAATTTGTGGAAGAGTGAGAGATTAGTGAAACCCCCTCTGACAATGAACAAGTAACCAAGGTAGAACATCAACAGAGAAAACTCAGAAACATCTCAAGAAGACTCCAGAATACAAACCAAATGGACTTATGACTGTTGACATTTTGAAATTTCTATTAAAATCCCAAGTTGATTGCTTATTACCTATTTTCCCCAAGTGATTAGTAGTAAAATTCATGAAATGAGAAAGGCCCAGTTAAGAAAAATCAAGAGTAATAAGGAACTATGAAGACATATTTCACTCCACAGCCAAGTGGTGAAGGCAGAGGAATTCTGAGGGGTGGAGTGGTTGTGATAACTCTATCAACAAGCTCCTCCTTGGGCCTGTCTGAGAAAGCTTATCCTTTTATCAAAGGTCAAAGGAGTAAACTCCTTGTTTGAAGGCTTTCCCCTACCCACTTATATATCCTTGGACAGTGAGAATTAATCATTGTTTTTATCTCCCATATCCCTGATGATTTGCTTGTTTACTTTTAAAAGCATCAGCGAGGGTTCAATTTATCATTTTTTGTTGTTGTGTCCAAAACATTTGAGAATCTGTAGTTGTTTAGAAGTGATTAGGTATAATCATTGAAAAAATATGAGTTTCTCAGAGGCCTGATTACCTAATGGACCTAGACTCAAAACTGACATAACTCAATAAAGCTTGAAAGAATTAAATATGCACTAAATACATAGATATCATTTACTGAGAAAAAAAAGAAAAGTGAAGAGATTTCCTTAAAGAAGTGGAAGAAAAATGGCACTTAAGAGAAGTGATTTTCCTTACAAGGGAGAGAGGAGAGTTCTTAGATATCTAAACAACATGTTAGACACTTCACAAATATTAGGGCCTGAAAGAACACTGCTCATGCATGTCCCTGCAAAGGACATGATCTCATTTTTTTTGTTTGGCTGCATAGTATTCCAAGGTGTACATGTACCACATTTTCTTTATTCAGTCTATCATTGATGAGCATGTAGGTTGATTCCATGTCTTTGCTATTGTGAATAGTGCTGCAATGAACATATGTGTGCATTTTTTTTATAATAGAACAATTTATATTCCTTTGGGTATATAACCAGTGATAGAATTGCTCGGTCGAATGGTATTTCTGTCTTTAGGTCTTCGAGAGGTTGCCACACTCTCTTCCACAATGATTAAACTAATTTATACTTAAACCAACAGTGTACAACAAACTCCCATGACGTAAGTTTACCTGTGTGACCAACCTGCACATGTACCCCTGAACTTAAAACAAAAGTTAAAAAAAGAAAGAATACTGTCATCTAATCTAAGAGTTGATAAATAAGTCGCCTAGAGTCCATGAAATGTTTGAAGACTTGCCACCCAAATGAACTTCGGAGACTTTACTGCAATCACAATTAGAGCAGTTCTACTTGTATCTGTATTACATGTTAAAATGACATTCAGTGTTGGAATTTTTTTAACGAAGGGTTTCTGGATTTCCATTTCTGGATTGGCAGTGGGAGAAGCTTCATGGATCTTCTTCTTTGCAAAACAAGCATAACTAGTAACAATTATGAAAAAATAATACTCCCCCACTTAAAGTCCCTAGAAGTTATTCTAAGGGTACACAGTAAATGCTGAAACATTTATTTAAGAAAATCTACTAAAACAGAAAGAATAGTGAGACTCTGTGGCATTTGAATTATGAATGATGATCTTCTAACTTCCTCTCACTTGACAGAGATTGCGTTGAATTTATAGACAAACTTAGAAAGTATTGTCATGTTAATGATAGTTAAGTCTTCCAATCTGTGAACAAGGGATGTCTTCCTGTTATTTTATTCAGATCTTTATTCATTTCTTTCAATAATGTTTATAGTTTTCAGTACTGGTCCTAATTTGGTTAAAATTATTCCTAAGTATTCTATTCTTTCTGATATTACTGAAATTGTTTTCTTAATTTCCTTTTCAGTTTGTTTGTTCCTAACGTTTAGAAATACTGATTTTTATATATTGATTTTGTATCTTGCAAGTTTTCTAAACTCATTCCAACTATTTATTTGTAGATTCTTTGGTTTAAGACAATATTATCTGCAGAAATCGTTTTAATTTTTCCTTTCCAGTATGGACAATTTTTGTTCTTTGTCTTGCTGAATGGCCCTGGCTTAAACCTTCAATACAATATTAAACAGAAGTAGCATAAGCAAACATCTTTACCTTGTTCTTTACATTAGGAAAATTATTTGAGTTTTTTTTTTTTTTTAGTTTTTAACAAGTAAGTATGATGTTAGCTGTGGCTTTTTCATAGGTGTTCTTTATCAAAATGAGAAAGTTCTTTTTTATTCCTAGCTTGATGTATGTTTGTTTTTTAAATCATGAAAGGTATTATCTTTTTCTGTACCTATTGAGATGACCATGGGTTTTTATTTTCTTTTTTATATTAATATGGTATAATACATTTATTAATTTTAATATGTTGAGCCATCTTCGTATTCTTCAAATAAATCCAATTTGGTTTGACATAAACATTTTTTATGCTGCTGGGCAGTTTTTCAGTATTTTGCTTAGAAATTTTTTCCATTTATATTTGCAAGTGTTATTTTTCTGTAGTTTTCTCTTGTGATGGTTTTGTCTGACTTTGTTCACAGCAAGGAACACTCCTCATAGAGCGAGTCAGGAAATGTTCCCCCCTATTCAACTTTTTTTGAAAGACTTTAATTGGTGTTCTTTAAACATGTGAGAAAATTAATTAATTAAACTACCTTGTCGTGGGATTTTTTTTGTTGACTTTTTTTCTTTTTTTTTTTGGATGAGTAGCTTGTATCTTTACTTATTATGGGTCTGTTTAGATTTCTATTTCTTCTTGAGTCTGTTTTGGTAATTTGCGTGTTTCTAGGAATTTATTTTATCTAGTTTATCAAGTATCAATTGCTGCCATACAATTATTTATAGTATTCCTTTTTAATTTTTTCTCCTGTAAAGACAGTAGTAATGTCCCTTCTTTCATTCCTGATTTTAGTAATTTGAATCTTCGGTTTTTTTCCCCTTGGCCAATCTAGTTAAATGTTTGTCATTTTTGTTGATCATTTTAAAGAATTAATGTTTGCTTTCATTGATTTTCTCTACTGTGTTTCTATTCTCTATTTTGTTTATTTCTACTCTAATCTTCACTATTTTTTTCTTCTTATTTTAGTTTGATCTTTTATTTTCTTGTTTCTAAGGCTGGTGGTTATGTTATTAATTTGTGATATTTCCTTTATTAATGTAGTCATTAATAACCATAAATTTCAGGCCGGGGATGGTGGCTCATTCCTGTAATCCCAGCACTTTGGGAGACCAAGGCGGGCAGATTACCTGAGGTCAGGAGTTCAAGACCAGCCTGACCAACATGGTGAAACCCTGTCTCTACTAAAAATACAAAAATTAGCTGGGCATAGTGGCAGGTGCCTGTAATCCTAGCTACTCAGGAGGTTGAGGCAGGAGAATCACTTGGACCCAGGAGGTGGAGGTTGCAGTAAGCTGAGATCATGCCCTTGCACTCCAGCCTGCGCAACAAGAGCAAGACTCCATCTCAAAAAGAAAAAGAAAAAAATGAAAACTCTCTCATTTCCACTTTTGCTATTCTCCATGGCTTTGGTATATTTTGTTTTCAATTTAATTCATCTCAAAGCATTTTCTAAATCTCTTGTGATTCTTTAATTCAACTATTATTTAGCAATATGTTGCTTAATTTCCCCATATATTCATAAGTGTTTCAAATTTCTTTTTATTATTAGTTTCTATTATTTTTCCATTGTGGTTGGAGAATATACCTTGTATGATCTCAATCTTTTCAAAGTTTTAAGACTTGTTTTATGGTCTCACATGTAATTAATCCTGGAAAATACTCCATGTGCACTTGAGAAGAATGTGCACTCTGTTGTTGGGTAGAGTGTTCTATAAATGTCCGTTAGTCTCATTGGCATATAGTATTGTGCAAGTCTTTCCTTGCTGATTTTTGGTCTAGTCCTATCCCTTATTGAAAGTGGGGTATTAAAAAGTCTCTATTATAGTTGACTTGCAAATGTTTCCCTTCAATTTTGTCAGTTTTTGCTTCATGTATTTTGTGGCTCTGTTGATAAGTGCATACATATTTGTAATTCTTGTATCTTGTTCAGCAATTGACCTTTTTATCATTATATTATGTCTTCTTTTGTCTCTTGTTAAAATTTTTGCCTTAAAGTCTGTTTCGTCTGATATTAGTATACCTGTTCAAGCTCTCTTTTGAATATTTTTTACATAAAATATCCTTTTCTTTTCAACCTATCTGTGCATCTAATGTGAGTCTCTTGTAGACAACATATATTGAGGTTATTTTAAAAAATTCAGTTAGCCAAATTGTGTCCTTTTATTACAGAAATTAATCTACTTACATGTCATGTAATTGCTGATAAAATGTCATTATTCTTGACATTTTTCTATTTGTTTTCTATATATCTTATGTCTGTCTTTATTGTTCCTTAGTTCTTCCATTACTGCCTTCTTTTGTGTTAAATACATAATTCCTTCCCCAACCTTTTTGGTTCCAGGGGCTAGTTTCATGGAGTATAATTTTTTCATGGATGGAGATTGAATGGATGGTTTTGGGATGAAACTGTTCCATCTCAGATCATCAGGTGTTAGATTCTCATAAGGAGTGTGCAACTTAGATCCCTCACATGCCCAGTTCACCTGCCGCTTAGCTGACAGGAGGCAGAGCTCAGGTTATACTCACTTCACCACTCACCTCCTGCTGTGTGGCCTAGTTCTTAACAGGCCACAGACCAGTAGCAGTCCATGGCCCAGGGGTTGGGGACCCCTGTTGTATGGTGCATGCTCTCATTTTTATGCTGTTATTGTCCCACATTTTATCTGTATACATTATATGCCCACCAACCTAGATTTATAATTATAGCCTTATATATTTTCTTTTAAATCAGATAGAAAAAGTAAGTTACAAACTAAAAGAGCATTTATGTTGTCTTTTAAATTTATCTATGCAGTTATCTTTCACAGTGCTCTTTACTTTTTCTTGTGGATGAGTCACTGTTTAGTGTCCTTTCTTTTCAGCTTGAACTGCTTCCTTTAGCATGATTGGAGGAAGTCTACCAGCAATGCAATCTCTCAGTTTTTCATTTATTGGGAAATTTCTTTATTTCTCTTTCATATTTGAAGAATAGTGTTGCCAGATATAGAAGTGTGGGGTCACAGTATTTTCTTTCAGCACTTTGAATATGCTAACCCTTTGTTTTCTGACCTTCATAGTTTCTGGTAAGAAGTCAGTTCTCTCTTCTCTCCTTCTAGCACTTCTGTTACACATATGTTGATATAGTTAATGATAGTGCTCAGATCTCTTAGGTTTTGTTCATTTTTTAATTTTTTTTTTTTTTTGCATTTTATTCTTCTAAGTGGCTAATCTCAATGGAATGAGAAGTTCAAGGACTTGTCTAAGGTAATGAAACTGTCTGATAGTAGATGAGAAACTATGGCACATGTCCTTGGCTTAACCCAGTTATTTGCTCATTCCATTGAGTTAAAAGAAGATAAACTAAAAATATGCAAGCTCTTTTTAACCATCAAATAATATCTACAAGTGGATAATTTTAGTTCTCAGAGAAAACATAGCACCTGGAAAATAACATGTCCAAAGTTACATGAATAGTAAATGGCAGGGCCGGGAATTACACCAATGTTCATCTGGTTCTTAAGCCCATAAACTCTAACTAAAAAGAATAATATAATTAAATACGAGGGAATAATTATTAATCAAAATTAAGATAGATTCAGTGTAACAATAGTGCTATGTATTTTTAAGAAATTACATATGGTTCTGTCATTATGCATTGATGATTGTCCAGCAGATATGCTGGGAAATTGGTAGAATGCCAGCTTGGAAGAAAAGATGTGGGGTCACAAGTAAGCTTTGCCTAAAATAGTATTCTGGTTTTAGGTAGGGTAAGCCCCTGAACAGGGGATTCAGGGGTCTAAAAATGAGCATTCAAGGAATTTTATGAACTCTGGTTTGACTTTGGCTTACTATTTTATTTCTTGGTCCTATTTCTTCCAACTTCTCACATATTTTTTTAACCTAACTACTTAGCTACTTCAGTGTAGTAATATTTGATGTTATTTCCAAAAGGACCTAATTCAGTGTGAGATCTATTGTTCAGAAACAGGTGGTTGAGGTTATAGTTTTGGGTGATCTGCCTGCTTGGCATTACTTTCTCAGTGATAGAAGTTTAAATAGTGTCAACCTTTTGGGGAATAGACTAAAAAGAATAAAGCCAAATACTAATGTTCTAGCCAAATATTCTACACAACAGGGCATAATTTGATTCTCAGTATGGGAAGCAAAGTGCTAAGCTTGCAAGGAAGATGTCTTGGCTGTGTAAAGAAGAGATTAGGAGAATGCTATAGTCATTGTGTTCTTAGAATTCATTTGTGCTTACGTAAATGTTACGAATTCTAGACACATTCATTTTGGACATGAATACAATGGTTCTTAACCCATTATAATACTGATGCCCAGACTTCCATATCTGTTAATTCAGAATTTCTGTGTTTGTGGCTTGCACATGGATATTATTTAAAAAACGAAAAACAAAAAACAAAACAAAAAAAACACCCATTGATTCGTGCAGCAAGGATTGAGAAATACTTTTGCAATAGATTACCTATTCCGGTAGGTATGACTTAGAAAATGGATGAAACAGACATAATAACAATGTATCTCCAGCTGAGTGAGGCTGGCAAAGACACTGGCTGCTCCCCACTCTGCTCTGAAGGAACGGTGTTTTATCAGAACCTCATAGTTGGTCTCTGGTATTAGATTTGGCACTGTATTGTGGGAATAGATAAGTCAGTCTTTGGAAGGAAGAAAGCCATATTATTGAACCTACACAAAGGCTTAGAAAACAGGCCAGTGCCTATTTACGTTGTTTACAATTAAATGTACAATAAAAATACTTTGTTTTTCTTAAATTCATCCAATTTCTGTCCACTTGTCATTTTTGTTTCTTCATCATAATTTCATGGAAATTTTTTCCTGTATATTCTATGATGCACATTATCAAAAGTGTCAAAGAAGATGATCATAAATTCTCATTTTTTCTAATCTAACACCTAACTTAAAAATCTTTTCATACTTCACTCTGAGCCAGAAACAGCCCCAACTTATTTCATTTTTTTTTTTTTTTTTTTTTTTTTGCACATTTTCATTTGGCCAGATGTTGCCATACAGATAATAAGAGATTTCCTTTACTTTTCCTTTAAGGAAAAGTTGTTACATCCATCAGGCTTCTTTTTTGTTTTTTCCTGATTTGATATAGATAGCTAATATAGAAACACATATTTTCTCCTTCACCACCTTCAAGGTATCAGGTGTCATAATTCTTCAAGTTATAAATAGCTAAAAGAAACAAAAAAAGTTTCTCGTCTGTGTTCAGATAGAATCCATTTGAGAAGAAAATTTTTCACCTTTCACCAGAGCAATCAATATACACTCCATTGTCATAATGCCACACCTTCAAAATGAATTTAAAGGCATAAAAATAAGTGTTGTGGAATCAATTGGCACAATCTTTTGGGACTTTGCACCAAAATACGATTGCACATTCTTAAGTTTTATGAAGAACATGATTTTTAAAAAAATCCATATTCTTAAGGTACATTTGGGGTGTTGCTACATAGTAGTGCAGGAAATACTATATGCATGAAATTAAAGGCCTTCTTTGAGGAGTTTTTAGCATTTCTGTGTTCAGTAATCTAATGGAAGACTGCAGTAACCAAAGAAAGGTGAAAATCACTCAGAATTCAAATTCTTTAGGAAAGAAAGTTTGAGTCATTTGATAGGTAAAGAGCCTTAGCCAGCCAAAATGCTGGCTGAGTGCAAATATAACATTTAATAGGTAGTAAAAAAAATAAAATAAAATGAAGTCTGCAGCAGCTACGCATCTTTTCTTTCCTGGTCCTTCTGTGTTTTCACATATAACCTAATTTGTGTCTGTCTGTGTGTATACATATACAGTATTTTTATATATTAACATTTCATGTCTCATTATTTCATATGTGTTATCAATGATATTTAATCTTATAATTCACTCTTTAGAGTACAGAATGTTTATGTAAATCATGACAAAATTTGAAGTTTATATAACATCTCCCAGAGAGGGCTAATATGGCTATTAATCAGAAAGGAATAATTAATCAGAAATGGCTTTTGGGACATTACTTACATCTTTGTGGGGATAGGACGAGATAATCTTGGTTTGAAAAAATAGCATAAGTTTGTTATTGTGTGAAATTTATCTATGTATGGGAGGGTAAATGTGTATCAATGCCTGATAGACAAGAGGTGGACTGTGCCGGTTTTTAAGCTATTGTTTCCAGCCCCAATGATGTCCAACTGTATTCCACTTTGGGATACTGGGGCTGAGAATGTGTAAGCTGCATTTCTCTTTTGCTAGTTGAATCCCTGCCAGACACCACACACAGGCTAGAACAGTAAAGGACTTGTTCCTTCTTGTTTATTTCAGTGACTGTTCTTGACCCTAAGAAGAGCAGTAGAGTCTAGCTTCCAGCTTTCTTATCAGCACACCCAGAATCAGTATTATCAGCATTCCCCTTAAGAAGTTTCAACATGCTTTAAGCCATATTCCCGATTCCCTAACACCCCTACATCCCTCTCTGTTCAAAAATCTGAGATCTAGTTCTGTAGAGCACTGGTATACTCCTAAGCTCTCAGTACCAATTCACTAAAGCCTCCTACTCAGGGATTTGAATTCCTGCCCTGTGAGGCTCCTCCTCCAATATCAAGTGATATGAGATATCACCACTAAGTAAACAGTGTCCTCTCTTTGGAAATCTGAGTCCAGGTTTTCAAAGCCCTTCCCCAAATTACTAGATTCTAATATCTCTTACTACTTTGTTATTTTTCCCCAGCCCTAGGAGTGGTACTGCTTCCTCCAGTGCCTATATCTGTATTTTTTCAGTTTTTTTCACTTTTGAATTTTCAGATTTCTATTTAAGCTATTATTTATTATTATATAAACAACTGACATTATTAAAACAACTAGCATTGTTTCTGTTTTTCTCTCATTGAATCTTGACTAATACAAAAGACATACACACACACACACAAGTACACACACGTATCTCATTTTGTATAAAACTATAGAAAACAAAGTTCTTAATAGCTTGTCAAATGTGGGTTAATGTGATTTTTTTAATACAAAGTTAAGAAAAACTTAGTAATGATAGAGTATACATTGAAGGCATATGACACAGGACAGTATCAGAAATACTTGATGTGTATTTAGAATTCATACATTTTACAGATGAAAACTTATGTTCACACATCCAAGTTACTCTAAAAATATTTGTAAGTTTTTCAATAACAAATATCAGATTTTAAATTAAAGTTTAAAATTATATTCTTGAGTTTTATTAGCAATATTTTAAGTGCCCATTAGCCACATGTGCAGATATAGGTCATTGTCTTTATTACTCATATTTCACCCTGATTCTATAGCAAACCATATGTAAAATTTTTTGAACAATATATGGCAGTTTAATGATGTCAAAGATGAGAACAGAAATAAAATGCCACTGTTTAATTAAAATATGTGACTCATTTTGTCAGAAGATACTAGACTAGCAAGTAATGTTAATAATACATATCAAAAAATACTGAAATATATAATGGAAAAACAATAGAGAGAATCAATTAAACTAAAGCTGCCTCTTAGAAAAAGACAAATAAAACGAATAAAGGTCTAATTAGGCTGGTTATAAAAAATTAGAAGAGACAAAAATTACCACTATCAAGAATGAATTGGAGGCATCACTACAGAACCTACAGATATCAAAAGGATAAGAAGTAGACATTATGAATTATTGTATGCCACTAATTTGACAATTTAAACAAAATGAACTACTTCTTTGAAAACTATAAACTATTAATGTTTATTCAAGAAGAAATAGATTGCTTGAATAACATTAAATTTATTAAACCAATTGAGTTTTAATTTTAAATCTTTTCTACAAGGAACATTTCTAATCTAGCTGACTTTATTGGTGAATTCTGCCAAACATTTAAGAAAGGAATATTGCCAATTAAATACAAACTCTTCCTAAAATTAAAAGAAGAAGGAACATTCATTTTATTTTATTTTATTTATTTTATTTATTTTTCACTAGACAAGTCATCAAGACAGAAAGTCAACAGAAAAACAATGGACTTAAACTGTACCCTAGAACAAATGGGCTTAAGAGAGAATTACACAACATTCTACCCAACAACCACAGAACATACATTCTCTTCATCAGCGCATGGAACTTTCTCCAAGATAGATCATATGATAGGTTGCAAAACTAATCTCAATGAATTTAAGAAAATTGAAATTATATCAAGTACTCTCTCAGACCACAGTGGAATAAAATTGGAAATCAACTCCAAAAGGAATCTTCAAAACCAGGCAAATACATGGAAATTAAATAACCTGATCCTGAATGATCATTGTATCAACAGTGAAATCAAGACAGAAATCTAAAATATTTTTTGAACGGAACAATAATAGTGACATGACCTATCAAAACCTCTGGAATGCAGCAAAGGTGGTGTTAAGAGGAAAGTTTACAACCTTTAATACCTACATCAAAAAGTCTGGAAAAGCACAAATAGACAATCTAAGGTAACATCTCAAGGAACTAGAGAAACAAGAACAAACCAAACCCAACCCCAGCAGAAGAAAGGAAATAACCAATATCACAGCAGGGCTAACTGAAATTGAAACAAAAGAAATGCAAAAGATAAATGAAACAAAAACCTGGTTCTTTGAAAAGATAAATAAAATTGATAAAACATTAGCAAGGTTAACCAAGAGAAGAAGATAGAAAATCCAAGTAAGCTCAATTGAAAACAAAATGGGAGATACTACAGCTGATGCTACAGAAATACAAAAGATCATTCAAGGCTACTATGAACATCTTTATGCACATAAATTAGAAAACCTAGAGTAGATGGATAAATTCCTGGAAATATACAACCCTCCCAGACTAAATCAGGAAGAATTAGAAAGCCTGAACAGACCAATAACAAGCAGCGAGATTGAAATGCTAATAAAATTACCAACAACCAAAAAAAGGTCCTGGACCAGACAGAGTCACAGCTGAATTCTATCAGATGTTCAAAGAATAATTGTTATGAATCCTGCTGACGCTATTCCACAAGATAGAGAGTGAATTATCCCTAATCATTCTATGAAGACAGTATCACCCTAACACCCAAACCAGGAAAGAACATAACAATAACAACAAAAAACTACAGACCATTATCCCTGATGAACATAGATACAAAGATACTAAACAAAATACTAGCTAACTGAATCAAACAGCATTTCAAAAAGATAATCCACCATGATCAAGTGGGTTTCATACCAGGGATGCAGGGATAGTTTAACATACACAAGTCAATAAATGTGATATACCACACAAACACAATTAAAAGCAAAAATCACATGATCATTTCAATAGATGCAGAAAATGTACTTGACAAAATCCAGCATCACTTTATGATTAAAACCTTCATCAAAATTGGCATACATAGGACATGCCTCAATGTAATAAAAGCCATCTATGACAAGCCCACAGTCAATATAATACTGAAAGAGGAAAAGAGGAAAGCATTCCCTCTGAGAACTGGAACGAGACAAGGATGCCCACTCTCACCCTTCTATTCAACATAATACTGCAAGTCCTAGCCAGAGCAATCAGACAAGAGAAATAAATAAAGGGCATACAAATTGGTAAAGAGGAAGTCAATCTGTTGCTGTTTGCTGATAATAGGATCATATACCTAGAAAGCACTGAAGACTCTTCCAAAAAGCTCCTAGAATTCATAAATGAATTCAGCAAGGTTTTGTTATACAAAATTAATGTACACAAACCAGTAGCTCTGCTATATACCAACAGCAACCAAGTTGAGAATCAAATCAAGAATTTAGTCCCTTTCACAATAGATGCAAGAATAAAACAAAATAAATTACTTAGAAATACACCTATCCAACAAGATGAAAGACCTCTAGAAGGAAAACTGCAAAACACTGCTGAAAGAAATCATAGACAACACAAACAAATGGAAACACATTCCATGCTTGTGGATGGGTAGACTCGATATTGAAACATTCATTTTAAATGGTCACCATTACCTGGATACCAATACTTGGCAGGGCTGTGTGTTACCTGGAAATGAAGCATTATGTAAGAGCAGAACTCAACAATACTAAGTAAATACCTCAATAAAAACAGAGATTTGAAAAAAAAAATCTTCAAGCAGTTAACATTTGTAGTTGGCAAATTCTTGTCACCTGTATGCAATGCTTATAGGCTAAGAAGTCTACTTTTGCAATAAGTGCTGACTTAACTATAAAGAAAGAAAGTAAAAGGATCTTTCATTGACAAGTAAAGAAACAGAACATAAGAATTAAGGGAAATTCTAATCCAGCTGAAATGAGTTAGAATGCTGAAGTTTAAATTTGGAAGTATGACTAATTTGCTTGCCACGTGAGAGAAGAAATAAAGTCATGTAATATAGAGCAATTAACCTAGATTTGGGATCAGAAGATTGTGGTTCAATTTACCACTTAACTACTTTGTACTTCAGAAGCACTTTTCCAAAATACTACTCAACTTATTTATTTTAAAAACAAATGACTGCAGGAGACTGTTTCTATAATTAAACGAAATAATAAAGAAGTGTTTCCTAAATGTTGCTTTCCTTTTCATGCTGAAGCATGAAACTCCTTAAAATGATCCTCGAGGAGCCTCATTACATCCCCAATCTTATTCTCCTGTACAGTCTCCCTAGTTTACAATGGTCCAGTTATTCTAATCTATCTGTTCCTTGAAATTCTTAGTTTGTTTTAATTTCAGAGGTTTTGCACTTGCTTTTTCTAACTCAGTGCTTTGTTTAATTTCAAAACACAAAACTTACATGGAGTGCAAGCACCAGGTTTCTAATTTTTCAGGGAATTGTTTTTCTATCCAGGTCTTGAAGGCTAAAATCTTCCTTTGACTTGTAGTGGATTTTGTTTTTCTGCTATACTCATTCATGAATGATGCAGATTTCTAGGGTCTTTGATTTATATGGACATTTTGGTCCTAGCCTTGGGTGGGCTGAAGTCTTTCATTTCTGCCCCATCATGGGCTTTAAAATCTTATCCCTTGGGTTACTGAGACCAAAACCCCAACAGCCAAGGCAAGGTACAGGCCACCTTCCTAGCTTGGTACTGCTGTTTTTATTTATTTTTTCTTTCTGAAATCTGATTAGCCTTACTGTATAGAGAGATTGATATGCACGTAAAATACATTTTCCCATTATATTTTTCTGCCTTTGTACTGATCGTCTCAAGGGAATTTTCAGATTCTCATAGTTTAATATCTTGCTAGAACAGAAAGCCATATGTCAACTTTAAGAATTGCACATAAAATATCTTAAAAATAAATCAAATATCTTCCTTACTCATAGAACATGAAAAAATAGAAGGACATTGGAAATCAGAAAAGCCAATGTCCTCATTCTGTAGTGAGGATAAAAGGAAATACATGGGGATGGCATAACTAAGGGTGATGCAACTTAAGAGTGACACTACTACAATAAGGGCCTTTCTCAAGGCCTGCTTCCCTCACCTCCATACCTCAACACTGAGTACTAGAGTTAATTACATTTCAATGATTTAACTGATATGAGCAACTGTCTGATTAGTATCAAGGGACCTCACAGAACAGGGATCATTGAGGTTAAGGGATTTCAAAAATGTTATTTCCATTCTCTAAAGCAATTGATTCCTGGTTTGGTAAAAGAAAATCCCATCATGTGAATCTTGCAGCTTGTTCTGGCTGTCTTATTTTACCCTGAGGTACAGGAACTGTGCTGCTTCTTTTTCTTTTGGGGAAGCACTTTTTCTTAAAAAACAAAAACAAAACTTTTTTCCTTTCAATAAATATGCTTTGTATGAGGACACAGCTACAGAAAACTTCTTTCAGCTGCCATTTCCCCTTTGACTTTTTGAATTTAGTAATATTTCTTTCCTGAGAATTCAACAGATTCTTATCCTCATTGTTATTCTAGGTTATTGTGACATTTTGTACTTGACAAGATATATCTTGGGCATACTTTAGGATAAAAATAACATTTGTATTGTGCATGCATGTTATTATTTGTCCTCTGCTGTGGCAATTCGACATACAGAAATTTGTTTTGATACTTCAGGAAACCCTTATGTCATCAAAATTACGTTAATAAACAGTCATATGATAGATATGTTATGAATAATTTGGCAAAAGAGGTTTTAAAAATAGCATTTCTTATAGATATTTTATACATTAGTTAGTGTTCTTTAATTCATTTTTCCTTTGAGGAAAATCTGAGATAATTTCCCTACAGAATGATATCTTTTGGAATTAAAGCCATATGTTTTATAGTACCTATTTAAACATTTCAGCATGCTTTAATGTTTTTTCTCTCATTTCTTCAGCAAATTTCACTTAAACTATAAATTCAGTCACCTGTATCTTAAAATTTAAAAAAATCATTCTAAAATACTTTTTTCTTAATTCTCGCTCCCTTCAAATGATTTGTTTTCTTATTTATCATCACAATTATAAAAGCTAGGTCTGATTTAACATTTTCAACTACAAGTCTGTCATTATTCCACTACAGTTTGACTTTCATTCTCACTACTTGTAACAGGCTGAATTGCTTCCCTGCAAAATTTGTATGTTGAAGTACTAATCCCAAGTATCTCAGAATGTGAGTGAATTTTATGATAAAGTTTTTAAAGAGCTTATTAGGGTGAACTCTAATGCAATATGACTGGTATCTTTATATGAAGAGAAGGTTAGGACACAGACACACACAGAGCGAAGACCCTATGAAGACACAGCAAGAAGATGGCCATCTACAAGTCAAAGAGAGAGGCCTTAGAGGAAATTAACCCTGCAAACACCTTGATCTTGGATTTCTAGTTCCCAGAATTGTGAGAAAATAAATTTATGTTGTTTAAGCCACCTAGTCTGTGGTATTTTGTTATCGTAGCCCTAGCAAACTAATATACCACTCTATAAATAATGTTTTTGATATGATTATCAGTTACTTCCTAATTGATACAATGACAGAACCAAAACACAGGGACTTTGAAATAAGAGAGAAGTGAGTTAAAGTCTTAATTTTAGTCAATGAATAGCGCTAAAACTTTGAGTGAATTATTTAATCTTTCTTTGCCTCCGCCTTCAGTCTTTAAAAAAGGAAATAGTAAATATTCATTTTTAAGGATTAAAGAGAATGGTTATATGGAAATTCCTTATGTAATATCAAACAGATAATAATGAAACTCATGACACTATAGTTCTTTCCTGTTGTCCAGACCAGCATGCTTCCTAAATTCAGACCACTGCTATATTTAATGACATAACTAATGGATGATTTGTCTAATATTGTTTTCTCTAACTTACACAAACTCTTCCTTTCTAATTCTTATTCTCCTAGTCAGCCCCCAGGCCCTTAAGAACTGATGACCTCCCTTCACACTTGAATAAGAAAATAGAAGTAACTAGATCAGTATACCCTAATTTTTCCAAGAACAGTACATGCATCTGTTCTCTATCCTCTGTCTCCATTCAGGCATAAAGGAAGATTCCTCCCAACTCATGGCAAAAGCTCATCTCTCCAATGGGCTTTAGATTTCACATCTCAAATACCTTGCTGTGGCAGTTTTTTCATTTTTCTCCTGTGTCTCTTTCCCTGAATGTTTTAATTTTCAGCAACATATAATCATTCTCTAGTATTTATCCTCTCTCTTAAAAATAAAATCTCAAATCCTCCTTTTCCACTCACATCCCCTTTCCTGCTTCCCACTTAAAAATGCTCTTTTTTTGTGAAAACTTTCCAAAAGATTTGTTTAGAATCTGCTCCAGTCTGGCTCCTGAAGCTTCCATTCTGCTGAAACTTTTCTGTTGCCAAGGGCATGAGCATCCTTGTATTTTCAGACCCAATAGATACTTTTCTCTCCCCATTTTATTGATCTCTTAAGAGCACTTGATTTATTTTTCCACTTTTTTTGGTATATGGCTTTTGTGGCTTAATGTCCTTGTTTCCCTTCTTCCTCACTGGTCAATGACCCTCTGTCTTCTTTGCTGACTCATCTGTATCGGCTCATCCTCTTAATGATGGAGTATGCCAGACTGCTTCCTTTTCTTCTGTATTTATACTCAATTCCAGGACCTCATTCATTCCATTGATTTTAAATAATGCTAAA
Source organism: Mandrillus leucophaeus (assembly GCF_000951045.1). Taxonomy (NCBI): domain Eukaryota; kingdom Metazoa; phylum Chordata; class Mammalia; order Primates; family Cercopithecidae; genus Mandrillus; species Mandrillus leucophaeus. The sequence continues at coordinate 574,825 of NW_012102876.1, forward strand.
TAATTAAATTTTAAAAATTAAATAATTAAATAACACGAAGTGATTAAATAATGTTAAATAGATAAGGCTGAAACTACCAAATACATGTATATAAACTGGTTCTCTCTTTTTAGCTTGATACTCCAAGATTCAACTGACTACTTGGCAGCCTCTTTTGGGTATCTATTTGCCCTATCCTAAAAAGACCTAAAGATGTTCAAAGACAACTTTAGTTTATTCTCTTTGCGAAATTTATTGCTTACCTGTCCTTTCTACTTCAGTAAACATCTCCACTCTTCTCTCTTATGTTTCTAATTATTGGAGTAATCCTTGATTCTTCTTTTTTCTTTATTTTTAAAATTATCATATCTATATTATAACATAGTCCATTAACAAGTCCTGTTAGTTTTACCTCTGAAATACATGTGATTCAGTTATTTTTTCCCCAATAGCTCCATTGTCACCTCTGTGATTGAAATCACTATCATTTCTCATTTATACCAATGCAATAGAGTAATCCATGTCACTTTTGAAGTTTTCACTCTAACAGTCTATTTGTCACAACAGCCAAGACAAGTTTTAAAAATGTCAATCTAAAAATTATTCCAGTACCTAGATTAAAATAATTTTAAGTCTTTCCTCTGTACTGTACTTAGGGCTCTGTTGATCTCTGTGGATGTCTTCAATATCATATTACACCAAGTTCCTCTTGTTTACTATATTTAGCTTTGCTAGTCTGCTTTCCAACCTTGAAACAAGACAAGCTCTTTTTTTGCCATGGGGCCTTTGAATGTGTGCCTTCTGCTTCCTAAACAAAACTTGTCCCAGAGGGTTTTCTATGGCTATCTCTTTTCCATGGCCTCAGTGTCAAGTTATAGGTCATTTCCTCAGAGAAGCTGGCTACAAGTAGCCTATCTCAACTGGAACCTTCTCCCAAGTAATTCTTTATAAAATATTAGATATTATATCTCATCATAGTGGTTAACTGAATTTTGTGCTTATTTATTTCTTTTCTGGTTTGCTTATGTTTCTCTTCACTGCAGTGCAAATATTTTAATGGCAAGTTCCTTGTCTATCTAGTAATTGCGTGCTAAGAACATTGTTACATGTATTTTTACAATATCATACTAAAATCAAAGCTGTAACTTTAAATGGCTACAATATTAGCACCATTTTATGGCTGAGAAAAAGAAGGCCTAGAGAAGAATAAGCAGCTTGTCAGAGATTATGTAGCTAGATGTAGCAGCTTTGGGATTCAAAATGAGGCAGGTCTGATGCTAAAATCTATGATCTTAATCACATGATTTACTGCCTCTTAGTCTTCTGATTTCTGGCCTTTTGATTTACTTTAGAGCCCTGTTCATCCCTTGAATCTGATATTTTGTGCTATTTCAGTGGGTCTGACCTTTGGCTTTCTAAATAATTATGATAAAATCTATCCTACAGTCATGCTGCTTCTGTCTGCCTAAATATCCTCCTGCTATGTTAAGTATATTCCACACTGCACAGCCCCCAGGATCTCCTAATCTGCAGGACAAGAGGTTGACACACTGTTCCCTCTGCTTTGCAGAAAACTGTGTGCCTTTGGGCACATCATCTTCTCTGGGTCCCAATTTTGTTATTTGTAAAATAAGCAATTTGAATTATGATCTTGAAATTCTCTTTCAGATTTCAGCAATAATGATGACAAGCCATGTTTCTTTATCCCCCCTCGTTTACGCTTTTTAAGTTATCAATATTTTAATTTAAGCAATTTAACTTTCCTAGTACTAAAATATATTCATCCTACAAAGAGCAGCTACATTGTTGTAGGAACATTCTTTAGGTTGTTAGTAATAGTACATGATGTCTTCATCACTTGGATAGAAAGCAATTCAACTTTCTTAGATTAATATTTTACTCCACAACAAAATGTTATTGATAACCCAGTCGATGCCTGCCTGCCTCAAAGTTATCAATTACACAACACCTCATCTAATAAGTACGTAATGAATGTCTCCTATGTGCTGGATTCTACGCTAGGTGCCAAAAATGATCGATACATAGATCCTGTCTGCAACGAACCCATGATTTAGTGGGAGAGATAGACAAACCATGAGTCAATCTAACAAACGCAGAGTGGTTTAAGAGCTAAATCTAACAATAGCATCAATAAGAAAAACAGCTGTCAGAATACAGACAAGTATATCTATAATGGTATAACTGCTCTTTGTTCTAGGGCATTAATTCTGCTTTAGAGAACAAATCAGGGAGCGGTTTTTAAAGCTGGTCACAATCCAACAGTGTGAAAAGAAACCCAGAAACAGACAGGTCCCCCTCTGCCATCCCATCTGATTGCTAGAATAGACTTTAAGACATTTTTCTGGTTTCCAAGCTTACCTACCCCCATAACCCTGAGATTTCTGCCTTTCTGAGCAAGCTTCAGCCTTGCAATCACCAGCAGGGAAGCAATCTGCTGTTCATTCCTGAAGCCCCGGGGACCTTCCTTGCTGCCACCCTTCTGGTTGGGCTCTTTCTGGGCTGCCAAGTTGGCAAGGCATCTGGTCTGAGGGCATGTGGGTTAGGACAGTCTTCTTAGCAGGATGGCCCAGGGGAGGCTTGGGGAGTAGAGTAGAAGGGAAGCCTCACTGGAAAATACAGCCAACGTGTCACTCCAGAAGATGTAATTAATCTGTAGCTGAGGAGGGAGGCAGTCTAGCCATCCCTGGAATGTATTGTTTTAGGTTTGCACCTAACCTAGATTCCTACACATTTAAGAGACACGCTATAGGAGAATCACTGAGGTGTTGCCAATACTGGAGAGCATTTAGAGTATAGTGAGTAAAGAACAAAAGCATTGAATATTTTTTAAGCCCGTTATACTCTACCCTCTTTATAGGAGCTAGTCTTTGTTAATGCATGTTATAGTTTATAAAGTATAAACTCAGGTTCTTATGAGGAAAGTAGTGTTATTACTGCCCTTTTCTAAGTGAGGAAAACGAGGCTTGGAGATCAGCAACTTTCCTAAGATGACACAAAAGAAGCATGAAGCAGACCCAGGACATAATCACAGAACTTCTGACTCCAGGTCTCATGATCCTTCCACTATAGGATTCCTCTTTGCAGTTAGAATTTAGTATCTAGACTGTGAGCTCCTAGTGGTGGATATCATGTCCTGCCTTTCATACCTCAGTCTCAGTTCCTAAGCCAGTGCCTGTCCAGTCAGGTTGACTCCTATGAGCCCCAGACACATCAGAGTATTTAAGAATCAGTTAAAACTGCTGGCCCAAGTTTCTGAGCATGCTAAATGGCAAATCTCCCCACCCTCCTATTTTGGCCCAGTGTTTGTTCCTCTTCAGATTCTTTTTTTTTTTTTTTTTTTTGAGATGGAGTCTGGCTCTGTCACCCAGGCTAGAGTGCAGTGACCCGATCTCTGCTCACTGCAAGCTGTGCCTCCAGGTTTCACGTCATTCTCCTGCCTCAGCCTCCCAAGTAGCTGGGACTACAGGCGCCCGCCACCAGCCACCATGCCCGGCTAATCTTTTACATTTTTAGTAGAGGATTTACCGTGTTAACGAGGATGGTCTGGATTTCCTGACCTCGTGATCTGCCCACCTCGGCTTCCCAAAGTGCTGGGATTACAGGTGTGAGCCACTGCACCCAGCCTATTCCTCTTCAGATTCATCTTAATCCTCATTTCCCTGCCTGCCTGCCCCATCTGATCATGCTAAATTTTTTATCAACTTGTTTTGCTTGGAATGGCTCCTGCAGCAGTAACTGCACTGCTTGACTAGTGTTCAGAATAATCACTTATCCTGACAGTTCCTGCTCCCTTGTTGGAGGAAGAGTACACTTTCTTTGTCTATATCCAATACACACTTTCCTTCTATTAAGCCTCCATCTAAACCCTTTAAGAAGCAGTATTTAGTACGGGTTACTTAACCTCTCTGAATTTCAGTCTATTCTTCTGTAAGTATTGATTGAATGAGTCAATTCATGTGATGCACTTAGAATTTGGTGTGTAGTAAGCACACAATAAACCTTAGTTTTGTTTTTAGTTTTTTTGTAATGTTGTAACTATTGACTGTTTTCTTAAGTCTCTTTCAGCCGCATATTTCTGAACCTTTTTGTTTTGTTCTCTCTGTATTGACTGTTTTTACATGCAAATGTCACAAGTAAAAAGTCTACTCATTCTTCATAGAACCACCAGTCATAAAATTGTATTCTGAACAACAGTATCAAACAGCTATTAATTGACTGTCTTATGCTAAACATAGTGGTAGGTGCTGCAGATTCAGGGGTTAAAGAGGACTACTCCTGTGGTCCCTATTCTTTGGTGCTCTTTTTCTCACTTCCAAATATCCTGTCCTTGGAGCCACTATTACTGCAGAATTATATTTTGCTTTATGTTACTTAGTTGTTGACATATCTGCCCTGGGGGAAACTAGGTGGAGAATAATAGTATTTAGAGAGTACTTAATGTTAGTTGAATTAACAGATGAAGGAATGTGTATGAGCAAAGGTGTACTTTTTTTTTTTCCTGTATAAACCATTCTTGAATGGGAATGTGCAAAGAAGGAAATATTTCTAAAGCCCCTTTTTTGCTGTTCTGACATTTATCGAAGGTGCACCATCTAGCATCAACCCTTTACTTTCTTCCTGAGGAAGCTATGCACATAAAAGCTTCCAATCAACTGCTAAAACATGGACAATGTGTAGCATAAGACAAAATAGTTCACACAAAAGTGAGATGTGGATTTGCAAGAGTTAATTCCATGCAGAGAATTACCAAAAGGAGAATTTGAAGATCTGCAGAAATAAGGAGGAGCCATTGAATGCATGGTTCTTGCCATAAGCAGGCCATGCTAAGCTGAGAGGGCATTTCAGAAGCTGGAGCTTGACAGAGAGTAATATAGGTATGTCAAGAGAAATGCAGAACCTGGAGCTCAACTGCCTAGTAGAACTCTTTATTCAATCAATCTATAAGAGAGATAATTCTGGAAAATATGAGTCACCAGTAATTATTTTAATAAAAATAGATGAAAGGAAACAAACACAATTTTAA
>NW_012102876.1:579897-583099 GCF_000951045.1 Mandrillus leucophaeus
TCTTAATCCTCATTTCCCTGCCTGCCTGCCCCATCTGATCATGCTAAATTTTTTATCAACTTGTTTTGCTTGGAATGGCTCCTGCAGCAGTAACTGCACTGCTTGACTAGTGTTCAGAATAATCACTTATCCTGACAGTTCCTGCTCCCTTGTTGGAGGAAGAGTACACTTTCTTTGTCTATATCCAATACACACTTTCCTTCTATTAAGCCTCCATCTAAACCCTTTATGAAGCAGTATTTAGTACGGGTTACTTAACCTCTCTGAATTTCAGTCTATTCTTCTGTAAGTATTGATTGAATGAGTCAATTCATGTGATGCACTTAGAATTTGGTGTGTAGTAAGCACACAATAAACCTTAGTTTTGTTTTTAGTTTTTTTGTAATGTTGTAACTATTGACTGTTTTCTTAAGTCTCTTTCAGCCGCATATTTCTGAACCTTTTTGTTTTGTTCTCTCTGTATTGACTGTTTTTACATGCAAATGTCACAAGTAAAAAGTCTACTCATTCTTCATAGAACCACCAGTCATAAAATTGTATTCTGAACAACAGTATCAAACAGCTATTAATTGACTGTCTTATGCTAAACATAGTGGTAGGTGCTGCAGATTCAGGGGTTAAAGAGGACTACTCCTGTGGTCCCTATTCTTTGGTGCTCTTTTTCTCACTTCCAAATATCCTGTCCTTGGAGCCACTATTACTGCAGAATTATATTTTGCTTTATGTTACTTAGTTGTTGACATATCTGCCCTGGGGGAAACTAGGTGGAGAATAATAGTATTTAGAGAGTACTTAATGTTAGTTGAATTAACAGATGAAGGAATGTGTATGAGCAAAGGTGTACTTTTTTTTTTTCCTGTATAAACCATTCTTGAATGGGAATGTGCAAAGAAGGAAATATTTCTAAAGCCCCTTTTTTGCTGTTCTGACATTTATCGAAGGTGCACCATCTAGCATCAACCCTTTACTTTCTTCCTGAGGAAGCTATGCACATAAAAGCTTCCAATCAACTGCTAAAACATGGACAATGTGTAGCATAAGACAAAATAGTTCACACAAAAGTGAGATGTGGATTTGCAAGAGTTAATTCCATGCAGAGAATTACCAAAAGGAGAATTTGAAGATCTGCAGAAATAAGGAGGAGCCATTGAATGCATGGTTCTTGCCATAAGCAGGCCATGCTAAGCTGAGAGGGCATTTCAGAAGCTGGAGCTTGACAGAGAGTAATACAGGTATGTCAAGAGAAATGCAGAACCTGGAGCTCAACTGCCTAGTAGAACTCTTTATTCAATCAATCTATAAGAGAGATAATTCTGGAAAATATGAGTCACCAGTAATTATTTTAATAAAAATAGATGAAAGGAAACAAACACAATTTTAAGCAACTTTAAGAGTGTAGGCAAATGATAACACATCCCTCTCTACCCTTTTCTATGTTTATTGCTTATTTTTCTGTACAGTTTTGGAAATAGGCTCTATTTTTGGTATTATTGCAAAAGTGTACATATCCATTGCAAAAAAGTTTTAAAATTTGTAAAACACAGAGGAAATAAAGTTTATGCATAATTCTACCAACCAGAGGTCCATTACCAACATTTTTATACCCTTCTCACCTCTATTAATAGATATATTTGCATTTGAATACACATGCATATGCTTTTGAAATGGAATATTATTAAATATCTTATTCTATAACCTTTCTTCCTTATTTAATAATAATTAACAAATATTTTAAAACCCAACAATTATAAATACACATCATTTTAATGGTTACTGAATTTTCCATTGTATGCAAGAGTTCACTAAATGTATTTATAGTCTACTTTGAGAAACGACAGCAGAGAATATATTTCAACTACATTTCTTAGCCAGTTTGCTAGTTAACACACTGCAGTTGGACATTGTTTTACTTTATTAATTGAACTAAATATTGTGTGCTGGGAATTACCCTGAGCACAGAAAACTACAGATACAAAGATGTGATAGATAAAATGAGAGATGAAATTATAATTCAAGATCTTGCTAAGTAAACTGGACAATTATAATTCATAATAATACAATTCTAACACAATGTCTTAAGCTTGGCATAAAAGGTCAACCCCCAAATTCTTGGAGACCCAAAAGACTGGAGTAAGGGCCTTGGGGAAGTGGAGAAAGCTGCACTGACAAGGTGGTGCTTGAACTACCTCTTGACTTATAAGTATAGGTGGAACTCCCAGTTTATGTACATTAACAAGCCTGTTTAGGAAGGATGCAGAAGCTGAAGTGTCTAGTGAGTGGCCCACACATGCTAAATAAGTATTTATTGAATTAATGTAGAATGACTAGATAAAACAATAAAACGGAATCTTCTAAAACATTAATACTAACACTACCTTGTAACATTTAGATCAATTTATTGGGACCTCTAAGCCCCAATAAAGCACTGTATTCCTTTGCCATGCCCACTCTGGAATCATGTAAAACCTATAAACTTTTGAGAATAACATAATTTTTGAAGAACAGGTGTTCAAATTTTTGGAGAATGATAATTATTGTAACATCTTATTATTCAGTATCAACTAAGTATTATTTAAAATACTCCCAACACCCTGACAAAGGTGGTATCATGTGATATCCATTATATAGAGCAGAGGCTCTGTGATTGAGTGCTTAACTGACTCATCTGAGTCAAGGTCTCTCTGACTCTTTAATTCATTACCACACTATGCTCCCTACTGTTTATAGAGAACATTTAGATTCATATCTTCTTTGATTTCTGTAACTTCTGAGTTGGTCAGGACCTCTTTAGAGACTCCCATTTTAGCAATGGAGAAAAGTCTCAAAAAAACTACATGATTTATCTGAACTCCCAGGGATACTAATTAACAGATTCTAAATGTAAAAATGTTTTCTTTGATTGGCCCACACTGCATTAACCACTCCTGACACATTGTTCTATATGGAAAAATTTCTGAAATGCTAGTTGTCAGAACAGAACCCCCCAGTTAATCTCCAAGGTCCAAATGACCCCCTTCACCAAAGTTCTTGCACACCAGTAGGTCTATATGCTACAAAGTCAGTAAAGAGGCCGGGCATGGTGGCTCAGGCCTATAATCCCAGCACTTTGGAAGGCCAAGGTGGGTGAGGAGTTTGAGACTAGCTTGGCCAACATGGTGAAACCCTGCCTCTACCGAAAAAAATATCCAAATTAGCTGGGCGT
>NW_012102876.1:583922-585018 GCF_000951045.1 Mandrillus leucophaeus
CTCAATGAATATTTTCTAATTGAATTAATGAGTGAACAGATTCATTGAATTAATAAATGTGAATGAATGATTGAATACAATATTTAAAGGGCTTAAATATTTATTGGACACATATCAGATTTCTTGACATTTTGCTAGGTCCTAGCAATCAAACTATGAACAAACTATATGTCATCCATGCAGAACTAATGGGGAACACTGTTAAGGAAACAGGCAAGTAAGCAGAGTACAGCATGATGAGGATGCACAGGGTAGTCAAGAGTACATATGAGGGTAATTTAAGTGTAGGAGGCAGACATTTCATCCTGAGGCAGGTCACATCTATAGAAGTAACATATGAAAAATTCCTGTCACAGGACCTGGAACTTAGTATGTTCTTAAATAGTTCTTCATACTTTCTACACCCTCTCCCTATCATCCAAGCTGAAGAGCATTGACAGACACCATCAGCTTTGCTTGATGACTGTTGTAGTGTTAGGGTGATTTAACAACCCAGATGCCCTTGTGTTTAGTTTTTCCCAAATCTTACATTTGTATAGAAACAGAATAAACAACTCTTCAACCTATTCTTTCTTTCGGAGTCTTCAGCCTCCTCAAACTTTTTAACCCCGTCTCCACGCCAGAGAGTGTTTTTTTTGTTTGTTTGTTTGTTTGTTTTTACAAACCTGAGAACAGCTTAGAGTTCCTTGTCAAACCTTAACCTGAATAGAGGAGAAAAATAATTTTAACTATAAATTGAACTTCTCTATTTGTAACTTACCTATTGATCATAACTAAAAGCATGATTAAGCTGTAACTAAAAATCCCAGTAAAGACCTGCAACTGTACTAATGTATTACTGTCATTTGTTCAAAAAGAGATTATCCAGTTGTAAAGTCCAGAAAGGAACTTAGAGATTTAGAGCAATTCACTCTTTTTAGAGACAATACTACTGTATAAGAAACAAATGTTCATGACCTTAAAGCCATGAACAAACAACTGAATTAAAAAGAAACCATATGAAAAGGAATAACTTCTGAATAGCAAAAAAGTACCATTAAAACATTAAAACATTTAGTCATCACGCTGTACAACAGATCTCTTAATTTACTCTGGG
>NW_012102876.1:585783-590923 GCF_000951045.1 Mandrillus leucophaeus
GCAATGGCATGATTTTGGCTCACTGCAACCTCCACCTCCCAGGTTCAAGCAATTCTTGTGCCTCAGCCTCCCGAGTAGCTGGGATTACATGTATCTGCCACCACGCATGGCTACTTTTTGTATTTTTAGTAGAGACGGGATGTTACCATGTTGGCCAGGCTGGTCTCAAACTCCTGACCTCATGATCTGCCTGCCTTGGCCTCCCAAAGTCCCCCCTTTTTTTTTAAACATAGTCTCTAACACTTCTTATCTTTGTCTTTTTATTAATAACTGTTCTAAAAGGTGTGAGGTAATATTAATATTATCTCATTGTGGTTTTGATTAGTGTTTCCTGGTGATTAGTGATGTTGAGCATCTTTTCATGTACCTGTTGGACATTTGCACATCTTCTTTTTGAGAAATGTCTATTCACATCCTGTGCCCAATTTTTTAAATTAGTTTTTTAAATTTTTTAAATTAGTTTTCTAACTATTGAATTGAGTTTTTTATATAGTTTGAATACTAACCCTTTACCAGAGGTATGGTTTGCAAATATATTCTACTATTCTGTAGGTTGTCTGTCTATCATGTTAATTATTTTCTTGGCTGCGTGGAGATTTTTAGTTTGATGTAATCCCATTTGTCTATTTTTGTGTTTGTTGTCTATGTTTTGGGGCTCATATCCAAAAAAATCATTGCCCAGACCAAAGTCTTGGAGCTTTTACCGTATGCTTTCTTCTTGCAGTTCACAATTTCTAATCCCTATATTTAAGTCTTTAATTCATTTTGAATTGGTTTTGGATATAGTGTTAGATATGTGTCCAATTTCATTCTGCTGAATGTGGATATCCAATTGTCCCCAAATGACTAATTGCAGAGACTGTCATTCCCCATTGTTTTTGGCATCTTTGTCAAAATTATTGGATTGATTTATGGGCTCTCAATTCTGTTTCAATGAACAGTAAATTTGCTTTTATGCCATTACCATGCCATTATAATTACTATAGTTTTGTGGTATATTTTGAAATCAGGGAATGCAATGCTTTGTTCTTTTTGCTCAAAATTGTTTTGGCTATTCAGGCCCTTTTGTAGTTCCATATGAATTTGAAGACTGTTTTTCTATTTTTGTAAAGAATGTCTTGGTGTTTTGATAGGATTACATTGAATATGTAAATTTCTTTGGGTAGTATAGTAATTTTAACAACATTAATTTTTCTAATCTATGAATAGAGGATATCTTTTTATGTATTTTTGTGGTATACAGTTACTTATATCAATATTTTATAGTTTTCAGTGTACACGTCTTTCATTTTCTTGGATAAATTTACTCCTAAGTATTTTATTTTTTGATGCTATTGTACATGGGGTTGTTTTCTTAGCTTCTTTTTCAGATAGTTCATTGTTAGTGTACAGAAACACTACCAATTTTTGTATGTTGCATTTGTATCTTGCAAGTTTACTTAATTTATCAGTTTTAACAGTTTTCCAGTGAATTCTCAGGCTTTTCTGTATATAAGGTCAGATCATCAGTAAACAGAAACAACATCCTCTTCCTTTCATATTTTGATACATTTTCTTTCTTTTTTTTTTTTGCCTAATTGCTAATTGGGTAGAACTTTTAATACTATATTGAATGGAGGTGGCCAGAGTAGTCATACTTTATCTTTAGAGTTCACTGCGTAGTTCTAGAGATTAAAAATGGTAAAAATTTATACCAAAAAGTGATATAAAAATGACTCTTTAAAAAACGTTCAATTTATCTTTTCTGGTAACATTTTATTCCAGCACTATGCTTTTCTCTCTTATTTATGAGTATAGATGGTTGTGATGTTGGTATTGGCAACAACATTTTGGTGTTCATACATGTTCTATTACACTAATTTCTGAATAAAAGTTAACTTAGACTGTTACTTAATTCTCATTATATGAGAATTGCCATGAAGCCAATAAAAATCTGCCTAATGATTTTCCTGGATAATGGTCATTTTCTTATTTGATATTATGTCCATGTTCCTGTGGACATGAGTGAAGAGAAGATGTTGATAAATTAAGTAAAATCCTTAATTCTCAGTTTCAGTTTCCTTATCTTTAAAACATGAAAAAAAGTCCTCTTATTTTTACCCAAGAGGATGATAGTATTATCTTAATGGCAGGTATTGATCTGTGCCCTTTATGCATTAACTATGGTGAGAAAATTACCATAGAGGGGACAAAGAACACTCCACAGCATTTGTCAGTCATGATTTGATGCTTTATTTTCTCCTTTCTTCTTGAAAAATTTCAAGAGTAGACAGCTGACCTTCCTCTGAACAGTTTCTTTTCTGCTATCATCACCTACAATTAAGTCTAAAACTTAATATGTCTAAGACATTACACATGTAATGGAAGAGGGTTAATAAGGGGAATAAAAGCTCCAAGAGAATTAAATCACATTAAATAGGACAGTTGGGCCATAGTGCACTCTGTCTGGAGAATTAACAATGTACTGTTCAGGCTGGTGGAAGAGATCAGTTTGTACTTCCTTATATGTGAGTGTGTTAGGTTCAAAAAGAGAAGAAATAATACAATTTCCAGAAGGAAAGATATATTGATGACAGATGTAGTAGGTTAGTGCCAGGCCCACATGGCCTTAAATTCCTATATCAGTTCTGTGTGTCCATCTCCCTGCTTTCTCATTTTTTGCTCTTAACCACTTTCTCCTGAAGCCTTTAGAAGGCTGCCCTTGGGTACTGGGGCCATATCTGGAATCAAGCTCCTAAGAGTTTTACATCCCCTACCTCAGGGCAACCTGTAGCCAATGGCTATTTAGTGTGGAAGTCCAAAGACTCATCTCTTTTTCTTCTGGTAGGACAAACTAGGGTATACTTTACATTCTACCAAGATCTAGTGGAGTCTGGGATTTCAATTGACATTGTACCCTTATTTTGCTTTTCTTTCTTTTCTATCTTGCCTAATCCACCTTCTTACTAATGTATCCTTATAAGCACTTTCTTTATTATACATTTGCATGCAAATTCTTAGCCTAAGGTCTGTTTTGGGGACAACCTGAACATAGACAATAGACTACCATAACTTCTTAGCTTTTATTTAATAACTTAAATCACACTTGATAGGCACCCTCTATTTAAATCCAATGAGCACACACTTTATAAAGAAATATTAACCAACCTGTCAACAAATGCATGGTGAAGAAGGAAGATGGGATCGTTGGCAGATCCCTGGACCTGGGACATTGTTCCATTCATATAGATGTGCAAGGCATTGTGCATGCTGCTTTGAGAGGCATCTGCTATCCCAGTAAGTGGACTAGCAAATCCTGTTCAGTAAAAAAAATGAAAAAAAAATTTACTTTAATGACTGAAAACCCAAGTGATTATCCCATTTGATTTATAACTATAACTTAAAGCCCAATTCAAAATATAAAGTCAAAAATAAAATTCATTCCGCATTGAGACTCTTTACATTCTGGATACCCAATGTGTATTCAATAAATATTTGTGGAATTAAATGGCCTCAATTTGGGTAAAATAGACTGCTTAACCAGATAAAAGAGGCTGAGCCAGTTTGTGTTCCCTCCTGTTCCTTCTGCCTATAATTTCTGTTTCAATTATGGACAAGTCATAGGAACATTTTATAATAACCAGCAGTCACTTTCACTTCAGTCTGTAACAACACTCACAGCAGATCTTTTCAGACTGTTATGTATCCCCTTGCTTTCCAGTTCTGGAGAATACTTTAAGTTTGGTTTCTGGTTCCAGAGAAAGCGTAAAATTTGTGACTTTTCACATTTCAATTCCTCTTTCACAGGAACATCTTTCATATCAGTTCATAATGTGTTTGATTTTACAAAACATTCATTTCAAAAATAATCAGAACTCCAGTAAATATTTCCGTTTATTACATTAGCATCAGTAATAATGGGAAAATTTTTAAGAAGAGCTATTATTTTCTAAATGTTGAGTATGCTAAATGTTTATTGTGACGTATGTTCTTCAATCTTTACAGTAACTCTGTTGGTGAGAAATTATTATCCCTATTCAAAGAAAACTGAGGTTCAGAGAAGTTCTGAGTTTACCAAACTACCCAGGTAGAGTTGGGATTTTAATCCATATCAATTAGACGCTAAGATATGAGCTCTTGGAATTTTGTGTTCTCTCTCATATGCCCATTAACAAGAGGAAGAGGAAGGTGACTTTTTGTGCCCACTCAGGCAAAACTGAGAGTTAGGACCAGAAAAAGAAGTTTGAATAACAAAATTGAATTGTAAACAGGAACCAAGTTGGGGGAACATGACAAAGGTCATTCAGAATTTAGAAATATCAAGCAAGCAGAAATTGTGAATAAGATTGTAATGTAAACCAGAGTTATAACAGAAACAGTGAAAAAAATTAGGATTTAGGCAGGGAGGTTCTAGCTTTATTTCATACAAGTAGAACTATATTATTGGCAATATCTTCCTTATTAAATGTGCAGTTCTTAATTTTTGCATCACATGCCTTGTGCTCTCCCACTAATATGGCTCATAGTGTTTCTGCCCCTTCAGGTAGTGGTGTTTTTCCCTCCTTTTCCCTCCTTTTGAACTTATTTTATTCATTCTGGGAGACCATATCAATCCGTGATCCCTCTGAAAAAGTAGCCTAAGAACATGCATGTCCCTCTCCTTTATACAGTTTTGTCTATGACAACTTCTGTGACTATATATACATGACAATCTGTGTAGAGATTTTTCTAGATCTTGACATTTTATGTGACATTTAGAAAGATCTGACCAATTAAGTACCTCCATTATTATAGAAACGGGAAAAAGGGCTTAGAGGGGGCAAAGAACTTGTCTAAGGTAAAATAACAAGTTGGAGGTTAAGGTTAGAGCAGATACCTGTTTTAGTATAGAACTTATGCTCCTAAATACAATGGTTTACTTCCTTTGCTATGTAGCAATAAATCATGTCACTGAGGACAATGTTCTGCATAGAAGTTGTTTTCAAGATTTTATCTTTGAGTAGCACCAAATGAAAAATTTAAAACCACTTACACTCTCACACTTTTTAAAGTAGGTCCCAAACTGATTGTTTTAATTTAAAATAATTTTAAATAATTTTTTTATTTTTCATTGGTATTTAACAATTGTACATATCTTTGGGGTACATGTGATATTTTGATG
>NW_012102876.1:591605-593794 GCF_000951045.1 Mandrillus leucophaeus
CATTTCCCAATGTATACATACATCAAAACATCATGTGATGCACCATAAATATATACAACTTTTATTTATAAATTTTAAAAAGAGAAAATAATAAGCAGCCTACCAAAATTCTCTGTAACAAAAATAGGTATATCAATTATATTCTAAATTTTAAAAAATAAATAACTGCCAGGAAACTTTGTTCTTATAAATAAGTAGATAAGGGTAAAGAAATTTTTTATACAAATTTTACTTACTTTTTGGAACTCATTTGAGCTAAATAAGCTAATAATGATACAATCCAGCAAAAAATTAGTTTTTACAATTTGATCCATCAACTGACAACTCAAGCAAAACTTATTTGATAAAAGCAATTTCACAAATGATGAATTTATTTATAAACTACTCAACTCTTTAGAAGTTTGTTGCCTGGTAATTAAAGTTATACATGTTGGCAATACTAGCACAAATATTTTGGATTTCCCACTTGTCAAACACTCTGGAAGTTTTTCCCATTCTGGGAGCAGATTGTATTGCAAATGAATTCAGAATAGGTGGAAGATAGGCTCTTCTGAAACATCGGAGAAGGGAGATTTTGAAAGGAGTGTGGGTGAAGGAGAATCTTCAGGAGTCTTCTCAATAAGATTCATTTGGAAAAGTATACTTGGAAGGATGAGCTACCCCTTAGAAAGTCTTTGTGAACCTGCAGTAGTGTATCTATGCCACTTTGAAGATACTGCTGTAAAAAAGATTTTTAGAACTGAGTAGAACTTGGCTTAAATTCTATGTTACATACTGGAAGTATAATCCTTGTCAAGTTATTTATATTTTTGGGGCTTCAGTGGTAAGAGAGGAAGTAAATAATGTCCACTTATCAGTTGGTAGCAAGGATTAATTTTGATAGCAGGTATAAAAGCAACTAGTATAGATCTGGTGCAAAGTGAATACTCCCTGAGTAGTAACTATTATTTCTCTAATCACGTTGCATGTGATAAATGGGTGCTGCTAACCAAGAATATGGTGCACTCCCAATGCAAAGGTGTATCTTTTGCTGCAACTCCACACCATTAGGTACCACTCTAGCATCACGCATCTCCCTCCTTCCTGAACTTAATTGTTCTGTAGAAACCTGGCTGCTGACTGCCCACATCCTGTGTCAGGTGTTCTTAGGTGTCTTAGGAACTAGAATGGACTGACATTTTAAGAGCGTTTTCAGCCAGGCTAGTATTTCATTATTCACTACTATACTGACCTGACAGATGTCACATCGAGAAAAGCCTCTAATATTATTAAGAAAAAAAAAAAAAAACAGCTAAAGAAAAAGTACACAGAGTTTGTCAGAATATATTGTGATATGTGCTTAGAAATAACATAAAGCCCCAGGTTGAACCAAGATTCTTTTAATACATACCAGATTAATATAAACAGTTGTAAACAGTTTTATTATATTAACAATTTTAAATAAACTATGTATATATTGTCTCTTCAAATAGACTAGAAACACCTCAGAATTAGAGATCAAATTGTTTATTTTGATTTTTGATAATTGAAATCAGAGACTTGAACATCTTCATATTTAAAAGATAAACAAATATAAAATACTTCTCAATCTTTCACTTATGTATCCCACAGAGATTGGGAATAGGATAGAGAATTTCCATAAAACCTACAAGGTAATTTTAGAGAGCTCTACTCTGGCACCTGTCAAGTGACAAAACAGAGAAAATGTTATGAATGACAAATAATCTAAAAATATGAAAAACTCTTTTCTATTTTATCTTTTCAAAGAGTTCATTTTCTTGGTTGGTAAAGTCAACTTGAAAAAAAATAGAAATAATTACTCCAACTTCAGTGGCTTCTCTGTCTGAGATTTGACTCTGTTTTGGAAGAATAAGTCAAAGAGGAAATTCTAGGTACCCCAAAATAGTGCCCATATATATCCAGCTTTTCAAATATCTTTCATGTAAATAATCTCATTTGAATCTCAGGGCTACTTGTGATATGAATATTATCACTACCTCAATTTTACAAATGTGAAAACTACGGTTTATAGAAGTTAAGTAACAAATAATTAAAGCTAGTAATTGGGGAATCAATGATCTGAACCATTGATTCCAATACCTGTGCTCCTGTTTGCATATATTGCTGGGTAGTGTCTGTACTGACTTACCCTTGGAAATTTCTTTGCACTATACCCCTGCAATGAATTT
>NW_012102876.1:594990-597212 GCF_000951045.1 Mandrillus leucophaeus
TTTTAACCTATTTTAACATTTCATAGTGTTTCAGAGATAGAACTGGAGAAAAGGAAATAAAAAGAAGATAGAAAATGTATATTAGTGCATCTGAAGATTTTTTTAAAAGTGACTTTAGACCCACTGACTTATATTCCTCCAATTTACTCTCCTAATGTGCAACTTGATTGAGGAATTAAGTACACAGCTACAAAAGGTTACCCACGATGGTTTTAGGAGGCTGTATTTGATGGCTGAATACTTTGAAAAGGCTTGTAATTTAAACTACTTACAGAAGAAATACACAATTGCAGATCAAAAAACATTTTTGGATCTAAGCAAGTCCCTAGATACACGAGAAGCATTAACGTTCAACCAACTTCCAGTTTGCTCAAAGTGCTAGCTCTGCAGCCATAAATGTAATTAATTAGCATTTTTGTTTATTAGAAAATACTTTTGACTCAGGAGATTTCTTTGATTATGAGGAATAGAGTAACGAAGCAAATGCAGTGGTGCATGAGTGTTTCATACTATGTAATTATTATAGCATAGCCCAGGGCACAAACACTCCACATATTTTGTGGTTTTCAAAAATGTAGTCCCAGAGTCAGCAGCATCCCATGTAAACTTGTTACAAATACAAATCCTCTAGCCCTAACATTGAATCACTGAACAGAAAGTCAAGTGGGGACCCATCACATGTGTTAACCAGTTCTCCAAGTGATTCTAATGCACAATAAGGTTCAAAAACAGCTGCTTTCATTCTTTTCGTTGTTTGCACAAAGACAATGATTAATCACAATGAATCATAAGTCATCTCTATAAATTCAATAAAGTTTGTGTTATTAAGGTGTTTATTATTTTAAGTGGGTTTCTCTACTTGTTAATCTCGGGATTTGTGTTTTCTCTACTACTTAATTGCCTCTCTACAACAAAGATTACTGCTATTACTACACCTTCTATTCCTATGTGGTAGGTGCTAGAATGTGTTTCCTTAGGTTTTTATGGAACTTCATCTTCATAGTAACTCTTTTTTTGTTTTGTTTTGTTTTGTTTTGTTTTTGTGTTTTGTTTTTTTTGAGATGGAGTTTCGCTCTCGTTGCCCAGGCGCTGGAGTGCAGTGGCACGATCTCTGCTCACTGCAACATCTACCTCCCAGGTTCAAGCGATTTTCCTGCCTCAGTCTTCTGAGTAGCTGGGATTACAGGCACCTGCCACGCCCAGCTATCTTCATAGTAACCCTGTAAAGAAGATACTATTCAACCAACTTTCAGGTGTTGAAACTAAGGCCCAAAGAGGATATGTGGTTTATCTAAAGTTATTCAGTAATGATATAGTTTGGATATGTGTCCTCGCCCAAATGTCATGTTGAAATGTAATCACCACTTTTGGAGGTGGGGCCTGGTGGGAGGTGATTTGATCATGGGGCAAATTTCTCATGAATAGTGTAGTACCATCCCTTTGGTGCTGTTCTCACAATAGTGAATGAGTTCTCGCAAGATCTGATGATTTAAAAGTGTGTGACACCTGCTACGCTTCACGCTGGCTCCTGCTCGGGCCATATAAGAGGCGTGCTCTCTTTGCCTGCTACCGTAATTAGAAGTTTCAGCCTCCGTAGAAGCCAGGCAGATGTTAGCACTATGCTTCCTGTACAGCCTACAGAACTGTGAGTAAATATGACCCTTTTAAAAAAAAATTACTCAGTCTGAAGTATTTCTTTAAAGCAATGTGAGAATGACCTAATACAAGCAGATAAGTAGCAGGGTCAGAATTTCGGGCAATTATCTGCCAAACTTCCAAGCTTTGCTCTTAATTATTCTGTTACATTCTTTCAGTTAATATAAAGCAATTAGTTGCAATAAAATTTAAAATAGACAATAGATGTTCTGTTCCAGTTATGATAGTCTCTTTATTTCCCTTAATTCTTGTCATATCCATTGGAATAAAAAGCTGAAACCCAGCTTTTTCATAATGTACTCTCTTGGGTTAGAAAAGGCCCTATCATGGTGGTTCTTACTCTCTGGATGAAAATTTCATCAGCTTCCTATCACAGGACTCCAGGGCACATGGTCGACTGGATCAACCAGACTCCTATTTTAAGTATCAAAGAAGGCAAGAATTTTTGGCAGTGTCACCAAGATATTGTATAAGACCAAATGCCCACATACTTTTGCCTAATTTTCGTTCTTATCAAATTTAATTTTTTTACTAGATTGTAAGAATTTGTAGAAGGATATAATTTC
>NW_012102876.1:598837-601591 GCF_000951045.1 Mandrillus leucophaeus
CCCTGAACAACCTACATGAAAAATAGTTTTGGCATTGTTCAGCATGGAGGAGATAACAGTAGATGTTAGGATAAAAGAGATAGGTGATTCTTCACTCTAAAAAAGTAGTTAATAGAAATAATTATTCACCCGTAAAACATGGAATAAATTTTTGGGAAATACCATGGGGAAAGAAGAATATATAATGATTATGGAAAACAGAATAGCATGACCTTTTTCTGTGTGGTAGAAAGTGGAATAACATTGGAAACTATTTCAGAAAGAGTAGGGCAAGTAAGCAATGGTAAGAAAGAGAAAATTATCTATTCTTTCACAGTTAAGAATTGAGGCCTCAATGAAAATGAGGCATCCCAGCCCAGGCCAGAACTAAAGTTCAGGAATTACTGGATCCTAGAGGGAAAAATAAAACAATGAAGAGATTCAGAAAGACCCAAGACATATCCGTTCATGGTGTTCAGAAAACCAATTTCCCTTAACTCCTGGATGCACAACCAACATCACATTTATATGTGGCCCTGTGAATAAGTAGTGGTCAATGACATGTGGGCAGAAGGTAGGTGGGCCACTTCAAGACTTGGCCTATATATTTCTCACAATTCTTCATACATCCTCATAATCTGTCTCCAGGAAGATGGAGAAGATACGTCAGATAATTGGGGGACAGTAGACTCACTAACATAGCCATAGGAAAAGTCACTCACCAACCAGAAACATGCAAATTGGACTTCGTATGAGCAAGAAATTCATTTTTATTGGATTAGACCATTAAGATTTTGGCATGCATTTGTTACACTGTGTAGCATTGCTTACTCTAATACGTTCCACTTCCTAAGTGATATAGTAATAAATTCTCACAATTTTAATAACTTAAAAGGTCTAGAGTTAAAGAGAGACTTTAACACTTCATTTCTACTATATTTCTACTGTAGTAGAAACACTTATTTTTACTATAGAACTAATGTTTTACATGAAATTTAAAACAACACTGTGACAGAACATTATGGTAAGAGTGTTTGATTTTTATTTCAAATATTTTACAAAACACGGGTTAAAGATTGTGGCAAAGACTACTACTTTTTTCACAAATACTATTTTTTTCTTTTTTTCCTAATAAATAATCTAAATGTTGTTGGACACACGGCCACTGGTTCGAGATAACATCTTCCAGTTTAAGCTAAATGTTACCATGTCTGTTTGATCATGATAAGAAACACTTCTAAATAATTCCTTTAAAGAAAATAGTAATGCACTATTCTGCCCACTTTCACCTTTTCAATTAGGGTGAAAACATTAGGATGAAGATTAAGAGATGGAAGCTATGAGTTAAGGATGACGGAATTGCACTACTAGATCTTGAAGATCTAACTTCATGTCATTTCATAACAGCAAAATCAACTTCTGTTTCTTTAAAGGCATATTATTTGGGTTTTCTTTTCTTTTTCTTTTTTTTGGGGGAGGGGGAGGGGAGATGGAAGTCTGTCTGGACCTCCCGAATAGCTGAGACTACAGGAGTGCACCATCATGCCTGGGTAATTTTTTTTGTATTTTTAGTAGAGATGGGATTTCACCATGTTGCCCAGGCTGGTCTCAAACTCCAGAGCTCAGCCTTGGGTTTTCAATACCATAAAGTGAGCCCCACTTAATAGAAAGTGAAATAGGCTAATTCAGCAAAATTCCATGAAATGAATGGCAGATAGAAACTCAGAAGGAACAATTTGAGCCACAGTTGCTTTTAGTGTACATACAGTAATATTCCTTACTCTGCTTAACTGCCATCCTTTAAGTATATCACCTATAAATCTGATGCTTTTTCTTAGTGCATTTTCTTCTGTTTATTTATACACTAAAGTCACAATTCCAGATTCATAAGCTTTCACACCTTGTATTGGTAAGTGAAGTCATTCACTGCACAAAACCTGAATTTACTACATGATGAAAAAGAAAAATAAATATGGTTTCAATTAACATTATTGATGAAAGATACCAAAATCCTAGTATGTTATATACATCCTAAAAATTATTTTCTTTATTATAATAATATAGTAACAGAGGTTTTCTATATTTAACAAACATCTTAGTTGATACTTACATAAACAGAGATAGAACAGAAATACTATCTTTATAAATAAAAAACATGAGCTGTATGAAGTTAAATGACTTATGGAAGGTCTTGTGTCTTTAGTATTAATGATCTCTCTCCAAAAATGGTAGGATTCTTATGACATTTCTAAACATTTCTTAGTAACAGTATGAACACTATTTGATTGACAGGTGCACTCAAAGCCCAGACTTCACCACTGGGCAATATATCTGTGCAACACAATCACAATTGTACCCCTAAATCTATAAAAAAATTTAAGTTAAAATAGATTATTTTAATGGATTGCTTAGACTCAAATTTTTAAAGCCAATGGGATGTAGCCATTTATTTTTTGCCAAAGCAATAATTTTTATTTTATTTTTATTATACCTGGGTACATGTGCACAATGAGCAGGTTTGTTACATAGGTATACATGTGCCATGTTGGTTTGCTGCACCCATCAACTCATCATTTACATTAGGTATTTCTCCTAATGCTATCCCTCCCCAAGGCCCCCACCCCCAAACAGGGCCCGGTGTGTGATGTTCCCCTCCCTGTGTCCATGTGTTCTCATTGTTCAGCTCCCACTTATGAGTGAGAATATGTGGTGATTGGTTTTCTGTCCTTGTGATATTTTGCTTAGAATGATGGTCTCCAGCTTCATCCTTGTTCC
>NW_012102876.1:601766-603497 GCF_000951045.1 Mandrillus leucophaeus
CAATAAACTTATGTGTGCATGTGTCTTTATAGTAGCATGATTTATAATCCTTTGGGTATACCCAGTAATGTGATGGCTGGGTCAAATGGTATTTCTAGTTCTAGATCCTTGAGGAATCACCATACTGTCTTCCACAATGGTAGAACTAATTTACACTCCCACCAACAGTGTGAAAGGGTTCCTATTTCTCTACACCCTCTCTAGCATCTGTTGTTTTCGGACTTTTTAATGACTGCCATTCTAACTGGTGTGAGATAGTATCTCGTTGTGGTTTTGATTTGCATTTCTCTGATGACCAGGGATGATGAACATTTTTTTCATATGTCTGTTGACTGCATTCAATGTCTTCTTTTGAGAATTGTCTGTTCATATCCTTTGCCCACTTTTTGATGGGGTTGTTTTTTCTTGGAAATTTGTTTAAGTTCTTTATAGATTCTGGATATTAGCCCTTTGTCAGTTGGATAGATGGCAAAAATTTTCTCCCATTCTCTAGGTTGCCTGTTCACTCTGATGATATTTCTTTTGCTGCGCAGAACCTCTTTAGTTTAACTGGATTCCATTTGTGTATTTTGACTTTTGCTGTCATTGCTTTTGGTGTTTTAGTCATGAAGTCTTTGCCCATGCCTATATCCTGAATGGTGTTGCCTAGGTTTTCTTCTAGGGTTTTTATGGTTTTAGGTCTTACATTTAAGTCTTTAATCCATCTTGAGCTAATTTTTGTGTAAGGTGTAAGGAAGGGATACAGTTTCAGCTTTCTACATATGGCTAGCCAGTTTTCCCAACACCGTTTGTTAAATAGGGAATCCTTTCCTCATTGCTTGTTTTTGTCAGATTTGTCATAGATCAGATGGTTGTAGATGTGTGGTGGTATTTCTGAGGCCTCTGTTCTGTTCCATTAGTCTATATATCTGTTTTGGTACCAGTATCATGTTGTTTTGGTTAGTGTAGCCTTGTAGCATAGTTTGGAGTCAGGTAGCATGATGCCTCCAGCTTCGTTCTTTCTTGCTTAGGATTGTTTTGGCTATGCAGGCTCTTTTATGGTTCCATATGATCTTTAAAGTAGTTTTTTCCAATTCTGTTAAAGTCAGTGGTAGCTTGATGGGGGATAGCATTGAATCTATAAATTATCTTGGGCAGTATGACGATTTTCACAATATTGATTCTTCCTATCCATGAGCATGAAAGGTTCTTCCATTTGTTTGTGTCCTCTTTTATTTTATTGAGCCGTGGTTTGTAGTCCTCCTCGAAGAGGTCCTTAACATCCCTTGTAAGTTGGATTCCTAGGTATTTTATTCTCTTTTTAGTAATTATGAATGGGAGTTCACTCATTATTTTGTTCTCTGTTTGTCTAATATTGGTGTATAAGAATGCTTGTGATTTTTGCATATTGATTTTGTATCCTGAGGTTTTGCTGAAGTTGCTTATCAACTTAAGGAGATTTTGCGCTGAGACAATGGGGTTTTCTAAATATGCAATCATGTTATCTGCAAACAGACAATTGGACTTCCTCCCTTCCTATTCCAATACCATACCCTTTATTTCTTTCTCTTGTCTGATTGCCCTGGCCAGAACTTCCAAAACTATGTTGAATAGGAGCGGTGAGAGAGGGCATCCTTGTCTTGTGATGGTTTTCAAAGGGAATGCTTCCAGTTTTTGCCCATTCAGTATAATATTGGCTGTGGGTTTGTCATAAATAGCTCTTATTATTTTGAGATACATTCCATCAATACC
>NW_012102876.1:604032-606308 GCF_000951045.1 Mandrillus leucophaeus
AATTTCAGAACCGGTTATTGGTCTATTCAAAGATTTGACTTCTTCCTGGTTTAGTCTTGGGAGGGTGTATGTGTCCAGGAATTTATCCATTTCTTCTAGATTTTCTAGTTTATTTGTGTAGAGGTGTTTATAGTATTCTCTGATGATAGTTTGCATTTCTGTGGGATTGGTGGCAATATCCCCTTTATCATTTTTTATTGCATTTATTTGATTCTTCTCTCTTTTCTCCTTGATTTGTCTTGCTAGTGGTCTATCAATTTTGTTGATCTTTTCACAAAACCAGTTCCTGGATTCATTGATTTTTTTTTTTTTAAGGGTTTTTTTTGTGTCTCTGTCTCCTTCAGTTCTACTCTGATCTTAAGTTATTCCTTGTCTTCTGCTAGCTTTTGAATTTGTTTGCTCTTGCTTCTCTAGTTTTTAATAGTGATGTTAGGGTGTCAATTTTAGATCTTTCCTGCTTTCTCTTGTGGGCATTTAGTGCCACAAATTTCCCTCTACACACTGCTTTAGATGTGTCCCAGAGATTCTGGTACGTTGTGTCTTTGTTCTCAGTGGTTTCAAAGAACATCTTTATTTCTGACTTCATTTTGTTATTTACCCAGTACTCATTCACGAGCAAGTTGTTCAGTTTCCATGTAGTTGGCAGTTTTCAGTGAGTTTCTTAATCCTGAGTTCCAATTTGATTGCACTGTGGTCTGAGAGACAGTTGGTTGTGATTCTGTTCTTTTACGCTTGTTGCAGAATGTTTATTGGTCAATTTTACAGTAAGTGTGATGTGGTGCTGAGAAGAATGTATATTCTGTTGATTTGGGGTGGAGAGTTCTGTAGATGTCTACTAGGTCTGCTTGGTCCAGAGCTGAGTTCAAGTCCTGGATATCCTTCTTGTTGATCTGTCTAATATTGACAGTGTGGTGTTAAAGTCTGCCACTATTATTGTGTGGGAGTCTACATCTCTTTGTAGGTCGCTAAGAACTTGCTGTATGAATCTGGGAGATCCTGTATTGGGTGCATATATATATATTTAGGACAGTTAGCTCTTCTTGTTGAATTGATCCCATTTACATTATGTACTGGCCTTCTTTTTTTCTTTTGCTCTTTGTTGGTTTAAAGTCTGTTTTATCAGAGACCAGGATTGCAACCCCTGCTTTTTTTTTTTTTTTTTTTCTTCTTTCCATTTGTTTGGTAGATCTTCTTCCATCACTTTATTTTGAAGCTATGTGTGTCTTGTCATGTGAGATCGGTCTCCTGAATACAGCACATTGATGTGTCTTGACTTTGCAATTTGCCAGTCTGTGTTTTTTAGTTGTGGCATTTAGCCCATTTACATTTAAGTTTAATATTGTTATGTATGGATATGATCTTGCCATTATGATGCTAGGTGGTTATTTTGCCCATTAATTGATGCAGTTTCTTCATAGCGTAGATGGTCTTTACAATTTGGTGTGATTTTGCAGTGTCTGGTACTGACTGTTCTTTTCCATGTTTACTGCTTCCTTCGGGAGCTCTTGCAAGGCAGGCCTAATGGTGACAAAATCTCAGCATTTGCTTGTCTGTAAAGGATTTTATTTCTCCTTCACTTATGAAGCTTAGTTTGGCTGGATATGAAATTCCAGGTTGAAAATTATTTTCTTTAAGAATGTTGAATATTGACCCCCCACTCTCCTATGGCTTGCAGAGTTTCTGCCAAGAGATCCCTTGTTAGTCTGATGGGCTTCCCTTTGTGGGTAATCCAACCTTTCTCTCTGGCTGCCCTTAACATTTTTTTCCTTCATTTCAGCCTCAGTGAATGTGACAATTATGTGACTTGGGGTTGCTTTTCTCAAGGAGTATCTTTATGGTGTTTCTCTGTATTTCCTGAATTTGAATGTTGGCCTGCCTTGCTAGGTTGGGGAAGTTCTTCTGGATAATATCCTGAAGAGTGTTTTCTAACTGGGTTCCATTCTCTGATCACTTTCAGGTACACCAATCAAACATAGGTTTGGTCTTTTCACATAGTCCAATATTTCTTGGAGACTTTGTTTGTTTCTTTTCACTCTTTTTTCTCTCATCTCATCTTCTTGCTTTATCTCATTAATTTGTTCTTCGATCACTGATATCCTTTCTTCTGGTTGATCGAATCCACTATTGAAGCTTGTGTATGTGTCACGAAGTTCTTGTACTGTGGTTTTCAGCTCCATCAGGTCATTTAAGCTCTTTTCTTCACTGGTTATTCTAGTTATCCATTCATCTAACCTTTTCTCAAAGTTTTTGGCTTTCTTGCGATGGGTTCGAACATC
>NW_012102876.1:606358-609438 GCF_000951045.1 Mandrillus leucophaeus
CTTGGGGTTGCTTTTCTCAAGGAGTATCTTTATGGTGTTTCTCTGTATTTCCTGAATTTGAATGTTGGCCTGCCTTGCTAGGTTGGGGAAGTTCTTCTGGATAATATCCTGAAGAGTGTTTTCTAACTGGGTTCCATTCTCTGATCACTTTCAGGTACACCAATCAAACATAGGTTTGGTCTTTTCACATAGTCCAATATTTCTTGGAGACTTTGTTTGTTTCTTTTCACTCTTTTTTCTCTCATCTCATCTTCTTGCTTTATCTCATTAATTTGTTCTTCGATCACTGATATCCTTTCTTCTGGTTGATCGAATCCACTATTGAAGCTTGTGTATGTGTCACGAAGTTCTTGTACTGTGGTTTTCAGCTCCATCAGGTCATTTAAGCTCTTTTCTTCACTGGTTATTCTAGTTATCCATTCATCTAACCTTTTCTCAAAGTTTTTGGCTTTCTTGCGATGGGTTCGAACATCTTCTTTTAGCTCGGAGATGTTTGTTATTACCCACCTTCTGAAGCCTACTTCAGTCAATTCATCAAACTCATTCTCCATCCAGTTTTGTTCCCTTGCTGGTGACGAGCTGTGTTCCTTTGGAGGAGAAGAGGCATTCTGGTTTTTGGAATTTTCCGTCTTTCTGATCTGGTTTCCCCCCCCGTCTTTGTGGTTTTATCTACCTTTGGTCTTTGATGTTGGTAACCTACAGATGGGGTTTTGGTTTGGATGTCCTATTTTTTTGTTGTTGATGCTATTCCTTTCTGTTAGTTTTCCTTCTAACAGGCCCCTCGGCTGTAGGTCTGGTGGAGTTTGCTTGATGTCCACTCCAGACCCTGTTTGCCTGGGTATCACCAATGGAGGCTACAGAACAGCAAATATTGCTGCCTGATCCTTCCTCTGGAAACTTTGTCCCAGAGGGGCACCTGCCTGTATGAGGTGTCTGTCAGCCCCTACTGGGAGGTGTCTCCCAGTCAGGCTACATGGGGTCAGGGACCTACTTGAGGAAGCCGTCTGTCTGATGTCAAAGCTCAAACACTGCTCCAAGAGCCACTGCTCTCTTCAGAACTGTCAAACAGGGACATGTAATTCTGCATAAGGTGTCTGATGCCTTTTGTTCAGATATGCCCTGCCCCCAAAGGTGGAACCTAGAGAGGCAGTAGGTCTTGCTGAGCTGCAGTGGGCTCCACCCAGTTCGAGCTTCCCTGCTGCTTTGTTTACACTATGAGCATAGAATAACCTACTCAAGCCTCAGCAATGGTGGATACCCCTCGCCCTGCCAAGCTCCAGCATGCCAGGTCAATCTTAGACTGCTGCACTAGCAGTGAGCGAGGCTCCGTGGGCACGGGACCTGCCGAGCTAGGCATAGAAGGTCTGCTGGTTGCGAAGACTGTGGGAAAAATGCAGTATTTGGGCAAGAGTGTACTGTTCCTCCAGGTACGGTCACTCACAGCTTCCCTTGGCTAGGAAAGGGAAATTCCCCGACCCCTTGTGCTTCCCGGGTGAGGTGACACCCTGTCCTGCTTGGCTTGTCTTGCATGGGCTGCACCCACTGTCCAACCACTCCCAATGAGATGAACCACATACCTCAATTGGAAATGCAGAAATCACCCATCTTCTGCATTGATCTCCCTGGGAGCTATAGACCAGAGCTGTTCCTATTCTGTCATCTTGGAAACTCTCCCAAAGCAAGAATTTAAACTAAACTGAAAGTTGAGCAAAATGTCTTACGTTTGTTCTTACTTTACAATAACATAAATAGTGGCCATAAAAATTGATTGATATGGAAAATCTATTTTTATATACTAAAAAACAAAAATAAAAAGCAACTGCTAATGCTGGTGGATAAATAAAAACAATGTAAGTATGTCTAAGAAGAATGATTACAAAGATCATTAGATATGCTTTAGAAGTACTTATACAATTAGGGATTTGGGTATATCGTAATGACTAATATTATAATGCATATTTTAAGGAAATCTCTGTAAATGATCCATAGATTCAGATGAATTCATACAAATTATTGAGTAATTATTTTATTCTCTAGCACAATAATTATTCATCTCAAATTGGCAGGAAACAGAGTGATAATATCTTACATTATACATTTTTGTATAATGTAAAATTTAGAATAAAATCTGTATTGGAAGTCCTCCCTAAGTCTTTTCTCACATATATTGATAACTGTTGATATTATCTTGGATGGTGTTACACATTGGTTCTCTTCATGTTTATGCATCAAGAAAGTTCAATACATAAAAGTAAGAATTGCTCATTGCTTGACTGAAATAGGGTTCTTAATACTGCCTTTTATCTCATCTATCTATTTAAATGTAAATTTCAAATATTTGCCTTAACTTTGTCTTTTTAAAAACTTTTTATTTTGAGATAATTATAGAATTATATGCAGCTGTAAGGAATAATAGAGAGAAATCTGATGTGCTCTTTATTCAATTTCCCTCAATGGTAACCTTGAAAAAATATTATGTAATATAGTAGAATATCATAGCTAGGATATTGGCATTGAAAGGGTCAAGACACAGAATATTTACATTTTGAAGCAGTTTTGTATTTATTTTTGGAATAAATTTCACTTGTTTCAATGCATAAAATTCTTTTTATATACAGCTGAATTATATTCGTCAATATTTTGTTAAGAATTTTTACATCTATCTACATGAGGGATATTGATCTGTCTCATTTTCTTGGCATTCTTTTATCTGGTTTTAATATCAAGGTAATACTAGATTTATAAAATGACTCAAAAAGTTTTTCCTTTTCTTCTATATTCTGAAACCGATTGTATAGAATTTGTGTTGATTTATTAAATTCCTGATTGATTCTCAAGGAAAACATTCTTTGACTAAGGATTTCTATTTTGGGAGATTTAAAATTACCAATTCAATTTCCTTTACATTTATAGGGCTATTTAAATTGTCTATTTCTTATTGGGTGAGTGGTATAGTTTGTGCTTTTCTAGGAATTAGTTCATTTCATCTAAATTGTCAAATGTTATGTACATAGAGTGCTCATAGTACTCTTTTATTACCCTTTTGATGTCTGCAAGATCTGTAGTGATATCCCATGTTT
>NW_012102876.1:610883-614750 GCF_000951045.1 Mandrillus leucophaeus
CTGCTTGGCTTGTCTTGCATGGGCTGCACCCACTGTCCAACCACTCCCAATGAGATGAACCACATACCTCAATTGGAAATGCAGAAATCACCCATCTTCTGCATTGATCTCCCTGGGAGCTATAGACCAGAGCTGTTCCTATTCTGTCATCTTGGAAACTCTCCCAAAGCAAGAATTTAAACTAAACTGAAAGTTGAGCAAAATGTCTTACGTTTGTTCTTACTTTACAATAACATAAGTAGTGGCCATAAAAATTGATTGATATGGAAAATCTATTTTTATATACTAAAAAACAAAAATAAAAAGCAACTGCTAATGCTGGTGGATAAATAAAAACAATGTAAGTATGTCTAAGAAGAATGATTACAAAGATCATTAGATATGCTTTAGAAGTACTTATACAATTAGGGATTTGGGTATATCGTAATGACTAATATTATAATGCATATTTTAAGGAAATCTCTGTAAATGATCCATAGATTCAGATGAATTCATACAAATTATTGAGTAATTATTTTATTCTCTAGCACAATAATTATTCATCTCAAATTGGCAGGAAACAGAGTGATAATATCTTACATTATACATTTTTGTATAATGTAAAATTTAGAATAAAATCTGTATTGGAAGTCCTCCCTAAGTCTTTTCTCACATATATTGATAACTGTTGATATTATCTTGGATGGTGTTACACATTGGTTCTCTTCATGTTTATGCATCAAGAAAGTTCAATACATAAAAGTAAGAATTGCTCATTGCTTGACTGAAATAGGGTTCTTAATACTGCCTTTTATCTCATCTATCTATTTAAATGTAAATTTCAAATATTTGCCTTAACTTTGTCTTTTTAAAAACTTTTTATTTTGAGATAATTATAGAATTATATGCAGCTGTAAGGAATAATAGAGAGAAATCTGATGTGCTCTTTATTCAATTTCCCTCAATGGTAACCTTGAAAAAATATTATGTAATATAGTAGAATATCATAGCTAGGATATTGGCATTGAAAGGGTCAAGACACAGAATATTTACATTTTGAAGCAGTTTTGTATTTATTTTTGGAATAAATTTCACTTGTTTCAATGCATAAAATTCTTTTTATATACAGCTGAATTATATTCGTCAATATTTTGTTAAGAATTTTTACATCTATCTACATGAGGGATATTGATCTGTCTCATTTTCTTGGCATTCTTTTATCTGGTTTTAATATCAAGGTAATACTAGATTTATAAAATGACTCAAAAAGTTTTTCCTTTTCTTCTATATTCTGAAACCGATTGTATAGAATTTGTGTTGATTTATTAAATTCCTGATTGATTCTCAAGGAAAACATTCTTTGACTAAGGATTTCTATTTTGGGAGATTTAAAATTACCAATTCAATTTCCTTTACATTTATAGGGCTATTTAAATTGTCTATTTCTTATTGGGTGAGTGGTATAGTTTGTGCTTTTCTAGGAATTAGTTCATTTCATCTAAATTGTCAAATGTTATGTACATAGAGTGCTCATAGTACTCTTTTATTACCCTTTTGATGTCTGCAAGATCTGTAGTGATATCCCCTGTTTGATTCTTGTTATTGGTAATTTGTGTCTTTTCTCTTTTTTCCTTTGCAATCATGATAATTTGTCAATTTTATTAATATTTCCAAAAACCAGGTGTTTGCTGTATTCATATCCTATATTGATTCCTGTTAATTTCACTGCTTTCTGCTCCTATCTTTATTATTTCCTTCATTCTTTGTGCTTTAGTTTTATTTTGCTCTTCTATTTCTAAGTTCTAGAGTTTGAGTTTGTATTACTGACTTGAAACTTTGCCTCTTTCCACATGTGTGCATTTAGTACTATACTTTCCCCTCTAAGCACAATTTTATAGTATGTCTGACAAATTTTGGTAAATTTGGTTTTTAATTTTATTTATTTAAATGTATTTTATTTTCCTTAAGTCTTTCTCTTTACTCCTTGGGTTATTTAGAAGTGCTTTGTTTAGTCTCTAAGTGTTTGAAGATCTTTCCATAATGTTATTGATTTCTAGTTTGATTCCATTATGGTAGGAGAACACAATCTGTATAATTCCAATCCTTTTAAATTTGTTGATGTTTGCTTTATGGCTCAAGGGGCAGTCATATGTTTAGCATATGTTTTATCAGCACTTTAAATAAATGAGTATTTTTATCATTATTGAATGGAATGTTTTATCAATGTTGAATAGATTCTTTTGACTGATGGTGTTAAGTTCTTCTGTATCACTGCAGAAGATGTTTTGCCTAGTCCTATTGGTTAAAAAGAAGCATTGAATTCTCCAACTGTAATTGTGAATTTGTCTATTTCTTCCTTTTAGCTCTACCAGCTTTTGCTTCACATATTTTAAGCCTGTTTGGTGCCTACACATTTAGGATTGCTATGTCTTCTTAGTGGATTGACTCATTGATCTTGATAAAATGTGCCTCTCTTACTCCAATGATTGTTTTTTCTCTGAAGTCTATTTTATTAGATATTAATATATCCACTTTTACTTTGTTTTGATTGTTTTATAATTTTTTTTTCCATCCTTTAACTTTCACAAATAATGTTATATCTAAAGTGAATTTCCTCTAGGCTGAATACAGTTGGGTTATTTAAAAATAAAATCTAATCTACCAATCTCTTATTTGGTATTTTTAGACCATTCACATTTAATATAAGTATCATATAATGTTATGGCTTAAACCAACATTTTTTTTTTCCTGTTTGTTACTTTGCTGAATTTTTTGGTTGATTTTTCATGTCTTCATTTGAGTTGCTTGAAAATTTTTACAAATTCCATTTTTATTAATAGTTTTTTTAAATATATTGTATCACTTTGTTGGTGATTTATCTAAGTATTATGCTATTTTTACATAATTTCTCTCTGCTGGAATCCTTCAACTAGTTCAAATTAAGTGTAAAACCTTATTTGTCTTAAATATTTCTCTTATGTTCATTGAGATGAATGACATAAAATTTTATTTTTGTTTCAACCATCAAATCACAATTTAGAAAACTCGAAAGAAGTCTATTGAATTCCCTATATTTTTGCATAAGAAAGTTTTTTATTTTATCATTTCCCTTCTTTTAAAGAAACTTCTATTAACTTTTTTTTTTTTTCAGGGCACGTCTGGTTGGTGGTGACAAACCTTTTCATTTTTTTTCATCTGAGGAGATCTTGATTTCTCCTTCATTACTGAATTATTTTCCCTGGGCATAGAACACTGCATTAACAGTTCATTTTTTTCAGCATTTGAAAAATGTAGTGCCACCTTCTGGCCTCCATGGTGTCAAAGGAAAATCTGTCAGTCATTTTTTCCACAAAATCACTACTTTCAATATTTCTTTAGTTTTTAGAAGTTTGTAGTGATATATTTTAATGTGGATTGCTATGGGATTTATTAAATTGGGTTTAACTCAGATTCTTGAATTTGCTGTTTCTTTTACTAAATTTGGGAAGTTTTCAGTCATTTCACTGAGTACTTTCTCAGAACTGCTTTTTCTCCTCTCTTTCTAGGATACTAATAACACAAATGTTCAATCATTTTCATGTAGTTATTCAAGTCTTTGAGCCTTTTTAATTTTTTTTCCAATCTGTTTTCTGTTTTTCAGATTTGGTAATTTCTATTTTTCTGTCTTCCAGTTCACTGATTCTTTCTTCTTTCCTCTTCATTCTGCTGTTGAACCTAGTATTGAGACTTTTACTTTGGTAACTGTATTTTTTAGTTCTAGTTTTATTCTGTTCTTTGTGATATCTTCCATTTTCTTGATAAGTCATTCTATTTTTTTAAATTTGTTTCAAGTATGTTTATAATTGTTCATTGAGGAATTCAAAAATGACTGTTTTGCCGGGTGCGGTG
>NW_012102876.1:615120-621978 GCF_000951045.1 Mandrillus leucophaeus
TAAATCTTCTGTTTTATAAAAGTTTATAATCTCAACTGGGC
Organism: Mandrillus leucophaeus; assembly: GCF_000951045.1. Classification (NCBI taxonomy): domain Eukaryota; kingdom Metazoa; phylum Chordata; class Mammalia; order Primates; family Cercopithecidae; genus Mandrillus; species Mandrillus leucophaeus. The sequence goes on from NW_012102876.1 coordinate 615,162, forward strand.
ACAGTGGCTCACACCTGTAATCCCAGCACTTTGGGAGGCCAAGGTGGGCTGAACACTTGAAGTCAGGATTTGGAGGTTAGCCAGGCCAACATATTAAAACTCTGTCTCTACTAAATACAAAAAATTAGCTGGGCTTGTGGGTGGGCGCCTATAATCCCAGCGACTCGGGAAACTGAGGCAGGGGAATCCCAGCTACTCTGGGAGGTGGAGGTTGCAGTGGGCCGAGATCACGCCACTGCTCTCCAGCCTGGGCAACACAACAAAGACTCCATCTCAAAAAAACAAACAAAAAAAATGTATAATCTCCTGGCTTTCTCTGACTCAGCTCCAACAGAAGGGAAACGCTGCATTATTACTTTCAAGTAGCAATAGAAGTCCAAGTTCCCCACTGACCTGGCTCCCCACTAGGCCTCTTCTGGTGTCTGCCTTGCTAGGAGAGGTAAGAATACCTCATTACTTACTGCTCCTCAACTAGTTTCCCCTAATGCCATTGGGTGGCCTAATTACCACTAGACAGTGCTAGAAGACCTAACTCTCCAATAGGCCCCCTCTGACAACAATCCAGAAGGGAAGAAAAGATTCATCTTTTTATTGCCTAATAGGGATAGAATTGTAGGTCCTCCAAGTTGCCTCCACGTAAAGTAGAAGAGTGGTTAATTCCTCCCTGGTTGGAATGCAAACTGAGCCTTCTCTTACACCACTGTGGAAGGGTATTGAGGAGGCACCTTTTGTAGCCTAGCAAGGGTGGAAGTCTAGTCTCCCCAGTCAACTTTTGCTGACTTGGGTGGGGATTGTGCCTCAGTTTTTCTGTTTTTGAATTTGATGAAGTAGAGTGGTTACTATTTAAAACTTGTCTGCACCTTTCTTTGTCCTGTGACTAGAGAGAGAAGGCTTTTGTTGGTGTTTTTTTCTGTTTTTGTTTTGTTTTGTTTTACTTTTGTTTGTATATACCTTTAGGTGTTTCTAGATTACAAGCTTCTTCAACTCCAAATCTTGAATATATGAGGAAAATAAAACCCAGGGAACTCACCATCATACCATGAGATCCCAATATTCCTAGTTGATCTGCCTTCTTCTCGCCACTATTTATATTCTTTCTGCTTCTTTTATATACAATATCCAGAGACTGTGGTTGTATTTAGAGGGACTAATAGAGAAAAGTGTACCTACTTTACCTTCCCAGAAGTAGAATTCTGTGTTGTATGCTTTTGTTAGCTTATTTACGATTATGTTTCTGTTTGCCCACCAAAATTTCATTGTTTTCACACAAGAATTTCTTTTAGATACCCTCTCTGAGCAGCGTGGTTAGTGTTGGGTCATATACCAGAGGCAGGGTTGGGAGTTTATCAGAGTCCTGAGCTTTACTTTAGCAAGCTGAAGAAAGCTTTGTAGTGAAGTAGACTTAACTGTGGTTGTTATCAACCATGTGACTATCAGGTTCCCTATCTGTAAAATCAAGGCAAAACCGATCTCATGGTGTAGTTGCAAATTTCAAATGATTTATTTGAAAATGTACAAGGCATCAGGTGCTCAACAACTACTAATTTTGTTTTCTCTGTTGCTCAGTTATAAAGTTGAGATGCAAGTATCTATTACTTTCTTACTTTAATATAGTCAAGCTCTTTAGATATCAAAGAAGTCTATTTATGTTATATGAATCAAAGGCTAATGATCAGACTTGCAAATTGAAAATAGGCCACTCTTTTTACACTAGAGATTTTACTGAACAGAAAAATCTTTTCATAGAAACAGCATCATTTTTTTCTGCCCTTGAGGTAAGACAGGCTTGCAATGAAGAGAAATATAAGCCATGAAATAGTTTTTATAGCCATATTTCTACAGTTGATTACAAAATCTGCTCCCCCACCATTACTTATTACATCATAAGAAAAGAAATGTGAATACAGTAACCAGCTATAGAGCAGAGCTGCCCTGTATGCCTGATCATAAAAATCACCTGAGGCATTTACTAAAATTAAAGTTTCCTAGGATCCAGTTATAGAGAGAGAGTGTGAGTGTGTGTGTGTATTATGAAAATACATTCTAGTTTTGGCCATGAAACATTATCAACATCAACATGTTAGGATTGCCAAATTGGCATATATGTAAAACCCTAGAACCAAGTGAACACTAATCACATATGGAATCAATATATGTGCCAGATAATTTGTAACAGCCAATTAGATCAAGTTTGGGAAACACAATGACCTACTATTTACCATAAAATCTGCCTCATTTTCATAGCTCAGCGTGCTTTTACTGTGGGATTTTCATTCTGTCCTTCAACTTTCCAAATACTAGAAGGTTATGTGTGGACCTCATTCTGTTGAAGGCCCTCAGGATGCACCCAATCCACTGTAGACAACCTCAACAGTCACCAGGGAGAGAAGCAAGGTGATCAGTGTACCATTGCAGGAAAACACCTTTTACCCTGCCCCCACAAAAATATGTGTGTGTGCATGTGTGCTCTTTGTATTGCTAATAGGGTTTAATATATAAATAGAAATAATTGTGTGGAGATGTGTGTGTGTGTACACACATACATACACACACACACACACACACATATATATGTATATAAACATTATTATATGAGTCACTGTGGCTCACTGGAGGTCATAAACACCCCTACTTCCACTGCCAGACCTACTGAACCAAAACCTCTAGAGGAAAGGCCTGATAATGTACGTCATTAGCCACCATCTCTTTGGATTTAAATGTGCATTTACATATCAACATTCTTTGACATTTCATCCTGAAAATGCAGAATTATGTTTGAAATTAATAAGGTCTTCCCAGATGCCCTTATGTTTTAAAAAGAAATTATTCTACAATCCCAGGTTTTTCTTGGTTAGCAAAATGTAACCAACAGATCCCTTGAAGTCCCTGAAACTCTTTGAGTATTTGCAATGTCAAAACTATTTTCCTAATAATACTATGATGTGATTTGCCTTTTTCCGTGTTCACATTTGCACTGATGGTGCAAAAGCAATAGTGGGTAAATCTTCTGGTGTCTTAGCACAAATCAAGGTAGTGGCAACCAAGTGTACTGTAATTATTACATTCTTCACCAGCCACAGACTTGCAGTAAAACTGAATACATGAATGCTAGTTTCACTTAATGTCCTTAATGAAGCAATACAATTTCTTTTTAAAAAAACTATCTTCTTTTATATGCCTCTTTATTTTTCTGTTCGACAGAATGGAACCTACATATGTACTATTTATGCTGCATTTTGAAATATGTTCATCTAGGGAAAAAAACACTTGTGCCATTATTTGTGTTGAGAGCTGAAATAATCATGTTTCCCACAGGAAATCATTTTGACTTGAATGTAGAATTCAGAGATAAACTGGCTATTTAGACAGGCATTTGGCAGACTTCTTCTTATGTGAACAAAGCAAGTCTGTCACTTGAAAAAGCTAATGGTATTTTTTTTTGCCAGTGCTACAATTTGAGTTTTCAAGCAAAAATTTAAATTAAGAAAAATTGATACCACCACTATGAGCTTGATAAAGTCTTCATACTTAAAGATATTTCTGATGAGATTGGTGGTGATATTAATAATGTCATTTTGAATATTGTATAATGAGATATTTTAACATTTGGAAGATTGTGTAACTCAGTATTTTACAAATGACCAATGCATGATATTATAAAATCACTAATGGGTAAAATACTCATTCATGATGCTAGACAGATCAACGGACTTTAATGTGGCAAGGACAAAAAGGTCATTTACAGGATTTCAGATTTGACAGTGTAATTAAACTCTGAGAAAATTACCATTTGTGAAGTTTTAGTATCAAAAAGAAAGGATTCACAATTATCTGAAAGTGTTTTTAAAAATACTTCTCTGTATTCTGATTACATAGTTGTGTGAGGCTAGATTTTTCATCAAGTTCTTCAACCAAACAATAAATTATAATATATTCAATGTAGAAGTAGTCATAAAATCCAGATGTAGCCTGTTTGTAAAAATAAAAAGTAGTTTCATTCCACTTAGTATTTTAGAAATTATTATTAAAATTATATTATTTATACTATCATATAAGAAATTTATTTTTAAATTAATACAAATATGCAAGATCTTTACAGTTTTACAAATGAGAAGTAGTCATAAATATAACCCACATAAATAAAAGCTAGCAGAAATTTTTCATATATTGTAAGAGTTGTATATGGATTCTGAAACCAAAACACTACAAATCATTAGTGTAGAAGAGTACAAAGCAGTCGTATGTTTGCATCAGACATTGTTAATTTATCTTTGATACCCTGAATTTAGGCCAGGCTTGGTGGCTCAAGCATTTTGGGAGTCTAAGGTGGTGGATCTCTTGAGGTCAGGAGTTTGAGACCAGCCCGGCCAATATGGAGAAATCCTATCTCTGCTAACAATACAAAAAAAAATTAGTGAGGCATGGTGGCACTCACCTGTAGTCCCAGCTACTCAGGAGGCTGTGGCTTGAGAATCCTTTGAACTCGGGAGGTGGAGGTTTCAGTAAGCCAAGATTGCGCCATTGCACTCCAGCCTGGGCTACAGAGCAAAACTCCTAAAGTCTTTTAACTCATATTTGTTTAATTAATAACTGCATAAAATAGAGTTATAAATTTTCTTTGCAATATTTATTGCTAGTATGTAGTGATATTTTTCCCAAGACTTATCCCAAGGAAGTGAGATGTCTATATGTTTTAATGCCTGACTCTATACTTAGAAAAGAAGTATTATTTTGAGAATACTTAAATAAGTATATTTATTATATAAGAATACTTTATATTATATATAAGAATACTTAAATTATATAAAATACTTATATATAAAATACTTAAATTATTTTGAGAATACTTAAAAAATAAGAAAAGTATTATTTTGCTTCATAAAGATCTTCTAGGACCCTCAAATGAATTCTTGGAAAATGAGATTATCCTTCTGTAAATGGCCATTTTCCACAGCAGTGAGTTCAAATCATGAAAAATTAAACAAAAGCTCTTTAGCATGGATAAATACACATTACGAAGACTGGTAGCCTATGCTAAATTATAACAGAAGTTGAGAAGACTATTGAAGATTACAGAGAAGGTGGGAGGAGAAAAGGGGAAACATTTTTGTGTATGTAATAGGAGCTAGATGTACATAAATTATCATAATAACCCAAACGTAATTATTGAACAAATTTTACAAATTAGGAAGTAGATGCCCAGAATTTTAGAACTGATACTGAAATCCAGTTCTATATGTCTTCAGTATCAGTGTTTTCATTGACTCTAAGGGGCTCTGCACTAATCTGGGGAGTTTCTTTCTCTCTTTCCAGTGAATCTTCCTAAGATGGTACTTGCCATAAGATAATACCTGCACCTTTTAATTCAGAGTGAAGATGACACACGGCTTACATAAATTCACTTTAACTTTCTCAGTATTCACATTTGGCAAGAACAACAAATTGCATGCCAGTATAACTAGAGGAGTAGAAGAAGGACTAGGTAGAAGAGTCAGTTTAAAATGTATAAATATATGGGGACAAATGCTGCTTTTTGTTTGTTTGTTTTGTTTTTGTTTTTGTTTCTGTTTAACACAGACAGCCCCAGCGATACCATTAGTGCACTTACTACTTAGAAGTTACTGAGTATCATGCAATAATACCCTCAAACTTTAAACTATTCTAAGTCCTCTCTGAAAGAAATAGAAAACAGTGACTTTCTACCACTCAGATGTCTCAACTATGTCACTGGTTCTTAAGAACTCTGTTTCTGCAAAAATTAAAATGCCCCATAATCTTCAAATACTCATCATTTCTAGTAGGCTATCACTGCATGCTAACTAGAGAATTTCTAAAATAACCAGATGTGATAAACGTATTCTGGTCCTCCCAACCTTCTGCTTTGAGAAATAAGATATTGATTAAGAATTTGACAGGAATTTTCATATGTAGTAATTACACTTGACTTGTGTGTGTGTGTGTGTACATGTGTGTGGGTGTGGATGTGTGTGTGAACCTATAACATAAATATTAACTCTTCCCTGAGAGCAGCTTCTGCCTTCTGCCTTTAAAATATACATAAATATCTACAAAGATCTTATTCACAATAGAACATTCCCTATTTTGTTTCAGAATTTTAAAAACAGTAATGTTATTCTCTGATTAAAGAACTACATATAAAGCAAATCTACTTGGAAAACAATACAATTGTCACTTGTTGAATTCCCTTCATGTTATAGGAAAGGTTCTATTTGCTCTGAGAACTTGAAGAAAAGAGAAAAAAGTTACCTTTTGAGTGAAATAAGTGGAATGAGCTTATAATATAAGGACAGAGACTGTCTCCTAAATTTATTGGAATAATTACTTTGCAGAGAATGGTGCTTTAGTTTAATCAATGAAATATCCTAGGACTGTTATGAGGAAAAAATAAGATAACATGTGAGAAGTATCAACGTCTGGCACATAGGAATTTTTATTGTTATTATCAGGATTATTGCCTGATCAGAATACCAGTGTGGTTATCGAGGTGGTAAATCTGGGGGATTAAGTAAAACAGGCCCAGAAAGGTTTTCCTGGTCTGGATTAATCATCTTTCCAAACCTTCTGCCTCTCTTTGAGTCAGGGTACCCCAAACTACTGAGTTTCTGATTCCCTCAGAATTAGTGAGGAATATACTAGGGAAACAATTTAGCCTTCCAACAACTAGAATGTGTCACCCCATGTTAACTATCTCCTTGGCTACCCAGTTTACACAATTAGTGTCAAAGGAATTTGTTTTTTGAATCTGAGTGACTTGTATTGTATTGTATTGTATTGTATTGTATTGTATTGTATTGTA
>NW_012102876.1:622420-629703 GCF_000951045.1 Mandrillus leucophaeus
ACTTACTAGGACAAAAACAAGGACCAACTGTTAGAAATCAATCACAGATGTGTCAGAATTATCCTGAACTTGTTACTTTCCTTGCTGCCTTATAGTCAGTCACCTGAGCTTCTGATTCTATACACTAACCAACTCATCTTCATCCTCATTCTCACTACTTTAGATCTAGCCCTCATCATCCATGACTCCCCCAATAGCTCACTGATTATCTTTTTGCATTCTACTAATGCCACTAGCATCATATCTTTTGAAGAATATGTAGGATAATATCAATTTCCTGCTTAATAACCTATCACAACTACCCTTGTCGATGGCAGTGTTTTCAAGACAAATTTTTCACACATACTTTTGAAGATATGAATGTTGTGGATTTTAAACATTAGGTTTTTATGGTGATGACAGCTAATGTTTAATGTAATACTAATGAATTTATAACTCTTTTAAAGTGAAGGTTTGAAAGAATCTTAGAATAAACTTCAGTTTCTTAATTTTCTAGGGATTTGTGAACATATTCCTAGAGGCCTATAATGTGTTTTTTTTTTCCTTATGAGAAGAAGGGCACCGGTATACATGGATTTTTCTAAACTCCTTACATCTCTTGTTATTTCCCACTACAAACTCAATATTCTAGCCACGTAGAACTTCTCATTTTTTGGTAACTCGTCTCACACTTTCACACTTCTACGTCATTGCATATGTTGTTCCCTCTTCTGGAAATGCCTCTCCTCCTCTTCTCTGCTCAGTGAGCAGTTAATGATATTTCAAGATCCAATTCTATTTTCACCTCCTTGGGAAATATTTCTGGTGTATCTGGGTTCCTACCTCATTTTATATCAATTACTATTTTGTGTATTCCTTATGTATTTGTGTGGTGTTTCTTCACTTGATGGTGAGCTTTTCAGTGAGATAAATTGTGTAAGTTATCTTTGTATTTTTTTGTACTTCCATAGTATACCATAATACCAGGTTCATGGATGGCTCTATTTAAGTTGAATGGAATTAGATTTTGGTTTATCCTAAAGAACTTCTTATTTTCCCTTGTGGGGTAGGTTTTCCCTTGATGGGTCACATAGTGATGTTATCCCAGTGGGCATCTTAGCATAGTGTGGGATGTCGGACTGAATATACTGAAAAGTCTCTTCCAATAATAAGTTTCCATAGTCATAAATTGCATTTGTTAGAAAGGGGTGGTTTGAAACAACCCAAGATTGACTTGGCCCTACCTATGATTAATTTGATTTTACACTATTCTTGGTATATATAAGTTTTACAATGAAGGCAGCTTTCCTTTATTTATTGATTTATCAGTCTGTCAGCCAGTACTTAATGAGCACCTACTATAGGCAACCACTGTGCTCAGAGTTGGAAGTACACCATTAAACACCAACAAGTTGTTCTTTGTTCCTGTCTCCTTCTTCCCTTTTGGGTAACAGAAGACACCTTTGCTCCTGCTGTCACCTCATTTTTGAAACTTGCCCTGAAATCCTATCTGTCTCCAGAAACATTGTTTATTTTGGGGTCTATCTTCATGAATCTTCTTTTCCATCCTCCCCTTTCCCTTATTTTTCCACTAAATGTAGGCCTTTATAATATGCTTTCTCAGAACTCAATGTATACTTACTTTGTTAAGCTAATTGCCAGAGAAGTTAATGATTGCTAACTAAGTTGTCAGCAACTAACCACAGCTTAACACAATAGTGTTGTGCCCTTTGTTGAAAAAAATGTTCTAAGTACCTTTCATGTATTACATCATTTAATTCTTTGAAACTTATACATTATTATGTTATCCGCATTTTACAGATGATAAAACTAAGACCCAGAGAAGTTGAATAACATACCCAAGGTCACACATCTAGGAAGTGGTTGAGCTAGGATCTAATCCTAATCAGTTTGATTACCTTTAATCAATTCATTGAACTTTCAGTTCGCATGTCCCACTCCCCAACAGTGCTATTAAAAAAAAAATCTCTTGTAAACTCTGATATACAGGACATAATGGATAGGCAGAGATTTTCATGAGAGAAAATTGCTGTTTTAATGTGACAACTGACACTGCACAGGGTTCCCTATTTAACCTAATCAGAAAACTGCTTATAATGCAGACTTATTTGTATTTGCTTTATCTAGAAACATGAGGTTTTAATTTAATTAATTAATTTATTTATTTATTTTTGGAAAGAGTCTCACTCAGGCTGGAGTGCAGTGGCATGATCTAGGCTCACTGCAACCTCTGTCTCCTGGGTTCAAGTGATTCTCCTGCCTCAGCCTCCTGAGTAGCTGGGATTACAGACATGTGCCACTATGCCCAGCTAATTTTTGCATTTTTAGTAGAGATGGGGTTTCTCTATGTTGGCCAGGGTGGTCTCGAGCTCTGGACCTCAGGTGATCGACCTGCCTTGGCCTTCCAAAGTGCTGGGACCACAGGCGTGAGTCACCGTGCCCGGTCATGAGGTCTCTCTTATACAATTCACAAATTACACATCTTCACTATTTCAGCAATGAAATCTAAGAGGAAAGCTGAGGTTACTTAAATAACTTCCATAGACAAAAATACAATAGTTCCTTTGTCCTAGCAATGACTATGAATATTTTGTTCCATGGGAAGTGCATTATACACTTCTCGCAAGACCAAGAAAAAAAAGGAAGCAATAACTTTGAGGTTTAATCAAAAGCAACAATTCCATTTCATGTGCAAGTATTGAGAGAGCAGGGTGTAATTGTGACATTTGACCTCTTCTCAATTCCTATTGTCCTCACTGCTATATTCACTTGAGTAGTCCTTGTAGACCAAGACACCCCAAGACTGGATTCTATTTTGGAGAAGAAAACTCCCTGCCCTATTCATGTTGTGAGATAAAATGTGTCTCTCTGGTGACCAAAACTTGCTTCCAAATCTTGACCTTGAATTTCCTTCCAATGAAAGAAAACATTACTCCTTAGAGTCATGGCTAATTTCAGGCCTGGAGCATTGTAGGTACAAGATGCTGTAGAATAATTTACTTACCAGAGAGAGTGTGTGTTTTAAAAAAATGTGTATATGAAATGGAGACATAAGAACAAGCTTGAAGGTGTACCATGGGTAAATTCTGGAACCACTGGCACACAAAGATAATTAAGCACATCAATGAGTTATATACCATTAAACAATGGAAAGCCTTTACTCCATACCATTATTAGATAGGTAGACAGATAAGTAAATAGAAAGAATGGAGGATTCTTGCTAATAGTAGAATCCTGAATATTGGCTAATAAATTTAAAAGAAGTGCTGAAGCTGAAAAATCATACATTTGTAGCCATCAATGGATGGCAACTGTAGGAGAAATTGTGATAAGAGGTGGTTTATTTACATAGTCTTAAAATGTCTCCATGTAGACAGTTTATTAAACAGGGGAAAGAAGTAATTATGCAGTGGGAAAATTGAACCACATCTGGAGTAGGCGATCAAAATTAACATCTCCAACGTGAGACAGATAGTCATCATGTGCCTCCAGATGTGACAGCATCTCAGAAAGATGCATAATGACCTATGTAGAATTTTGGTTAAAAGTGCATTATCTGGATCTAGTCATGAGGAAATATTAGATGCACTCAAAATGAAGAACATTCCATTAAAAAATGAGGGGGAAGAGGAGGAACTATATCCTCCAGAGCTGTCAAGCACATAAAGACACATATGTACAGACTATGGAAATATTTCAGACTAAAGAACCATGAAAACTAAATGCTATGTGACCCTAGACTGGATTCTATTTTGGAGAAGAAAAATACTGAAAAGGATATTATTGTATCTATTTTTTAAAACTGAAATATGTACAGTAGATTTGATACAAGCATTGTATCAATATAGAGTTTACTGAAGTTGAAAACTGTTATGTGGCTATATGAGTCTATCCCTATCCTTAGGAAATACACACTAACATATTCAGGGGTAAAGAGTTAGTCTATGCAATTTACCCTCAAAATGGCTCAGACTGGGAGAGAGAGAGAGAATCAGGATAAAATGTAACTTTGGGTAAAATATATATTCATGGTTTTTGTATTGCTTTTATTTTCACAATTCTGTAAGCTTAAAATTATTGCTGAATACAAATTTAAGGAAAAATAATTTTAAAATGTGTACCTACTAAAGAAAAGTTTTTCTTGGCAGCTCAGCTTAATGGTTTCTCACATTTTGCCCCTTGACATGGACTTCATGCAACAGGCATAGATAAGGTAAGTGGTGGATTAGATAAAATTTGAAGGATTCTAACTATTATTTATGTATTCGGTTATCAGATACTTATTGAACACCTACTGTGTGCCAGACAATATGCTATGTTGCGTCTTTTCTCACACACTTTGCCTACTAAAGTGTGTAAAATTAGAATAAATTATGGGAAAAAATAATTTACAAACATAAATTATTTGTAGTAGCAAATTATTTGCAGTAAATTTGCTGTTCCCTCCTTACCTGTGTGTATTAGACTCTCACTTGAAAACCACTGGCTGAGTTGACACATCTTGAGTCACTTTTTTTCTTTGACTTGAGACCCTAGACGACTGATGTTCCCCTGCCTTATTTCTGTGACCAACCCATGCTTCGTAATAATAAAATATATGCTTTTGTCACTCATGGCTGAAAACTTTGCCTGAAGAAACAGAAAAATACTCCAATTTCCTTAAAGATGTAGCTTCATTTTGCAACATCATTAATATCAGCTTTCTGAGTACTATTGTTAATCCTTAAAGAGTCCAGTGGGTCACCCAATCCTCCCAGATTGTGACTTTGAAATTGCATACTTTAGATTCGTTAAATAGGCTCTGAAATTCCCTGGTACTATGTCTTGCCTTCTTGTATCAAAAGACCAAACTGGTATTGTCCACTTCAAAGAAACTCTCAACCCACTGTTGATCATCAGAGTGCGAAGGAAAGAACTTGGACTTTGGTACGTGATAAAGCTGGGTGCAGATTATCTCTGCCGCTTATTCAATGAGAAGCAATAACCAAAAGATGAATATCTCTGATAATGTTTCCTCCCTTAAAAGTGGGAATAATAAATGCAATCTTCCTTAGAGGATGGTTATAAGAAATTGAGTGAGATAATGCCATACAAAGTGTTTGACATGGTGCTTTAGATATGGTTATTACTTTAAAAAGTTAATCATGAATATTACTGTAGAAGAATAAACCTAATTTCTGTTTACATAGCTGGAAAACAGAATTCATCTTTAGGATGAGACTCTCGTTGCTTAAATTGATTCTGGATGTAAGACCCTGAGACTATGGTTTTGAGTAAAACAAGGAAATGAACGAAACAGTAAAACTGCTCTGCACAGTACAATAACAAAAGTTAGGGTGTAAAACAATGACAAAAAGGAAAAAAAAAAAAAAAAAAGAACAAGTTAAGGAGAAAGGATTACAAAAGAGAGGAAAGTTTTTCTATGTGGTAAGGTGTTACAGGTCTTTAAGGAGGTGAGATGTCTAGTGTTAAATTTTGAGTTGTCTGCCTTGCCACAAGTCAGTGCCTATGTCTTCCCCAAACTCCTCTTAAATTTGTGACTTGAATGAGTGTTTTTGTTTTTGTTTTGTTGTGTTTGTTTGTAATTTTGTTTTCCTAATGGAAATTTATGTGAATGGAATGGGTTTCATGACTGGGTCAGCTATGAGCAGAGAAGAATGAACAGATGTTGAATGCAAAATGCAAGCAAGATGAAAGCATTTGTAGGAGAAATATTTAGGAGTTAGAAAAGATCATGAGATGTAATCTCTGATGAAGAACAGAAAACTTAAGGAATAATGATATGGAGGTTTGACCTATGTGCTGTGTTCTTATTACAGTTAAATGAATGAACTTACCTCAAAGAACACAACTGCCTAGAATATTTTAAACAGGAGAAAACTAAAACACTAAAATGTAGGAAAATACTATCAGTCCATAGACTTATATCTGAAATTCTACAATACAAAATTGTTCTGGAAATGTAATTACTTTTTCTCTTTTAATGAAAAAAACCGACATCACTCACCATTAGGTTGCCTATTGCCTGTATTTATTCATAAGATGAATATATTCATATATTTCACTAAAGCGGCTGCTGCTGCTGCTGCTGCTTCTGCTTCTGCCTCTTCTTCTTTCCTCATAGACTCTCTCATTTTGTTACTGAGGCTGGAATGCAGTGGCACAGTCATAGCTCACTGCAGCCTGAAACTCCTGAGTTCAAGTCATCAACCTGTCACAGCCTCCCAAGTAAACTGGGATTACAGGCATGAGCCACCATGCCTGACTCCTGAAGCTAAGATGTTGAATTATAACGTGCTGACCAGTGTTGGCTAGGGTCATTGTCAATATAAGTATAGACAACACATATTCTTGGTCAACTCAGAAAATTCTGAATTCTCAAACATCTCCTCAGACTTTGGATAAGAGACTGTAAATGCAAATTCAGAAAAAACATTAAAAATGAAAAGAAAGAGATTACCTTCCAGTGTATTTCTAAAGCTGAAATTGGCAGCTTTATCCATGGAACCAGATTCATACTGGGTCAAACTCAGGCAAAATTCTACGTCAGCTGAAGAGGGGAGCCTTGGGGTTCTGGATTTGTCATGGTTTCCAGGATTGCGCTGTAAAGGTCCCTCGGGCATTCCATTGCATAAAGACTGATGGCTGTTGTACTCCTCCAATCGGCTACAGATAATCTGTACAAAACACCCTCATGTTAAACAAATTGTCACCACCTCTGAGTCAGTAGAAGAAGGGTAGAAATGTTGGAATTTCTAATTACCATTGTTAGACTTCTCCTTAGGAGATTACCACAATTTTGTGTCTTTAATGACAGGGATATGTTCTGAGAAATCCATCATTAGGTGACTTTGTCATTGTGTGAACATCATAGTCAGCGTACTTGCACAAACCTAGATTGTATAGCCTACTAAACATCTTGGCTGTATGGTAAAACCTACTGCTCCTGGGCTACAAACCTGTCCAGCACATTGCTGTACTGAACACTATAGGCAACTGTAAGATAATGGCAAGTATTTGTACATCTAAACCTATCTAAACATATAAAAGGTACAGTAAAAATACAGTATAAAAATTATTTTTAAATGGCATACTTGTATATACAGGACGCTTACCATAAATGGACCTTGCAGGAGTAGAAGTCGCTTTGGGTAAGTCAGTAAGGGAATAATGAGTGAATATAAAGGCCTAAGATACTACTTTACGCTACTGTAGATTTTATAAACACTATATATATAGGCTACATTAAATTTATAAAAATATTTTTCTTTTTCAATAATAAA
>NW_012102876.1:634093-634510 GCF_000951045.1 Mandrillus leucophaeus
TCTTAATATAACTTGATTTGAGTATCTATTTTCTGCTGAGAACCTGTCTGATGCAAACATTATTTCCTGCTGATCTTTCCCTTTCCCTCTCTTCTGTATCTTCATTGGTCTCTTTGCACTTCCCAGAACTCACCAATCACTCTTATGCAACATGTTCCTGTATTGGTTATATTTTCTAGGTCGACCATTTTCTCCTGATACCCGTTTGGGTTATTCATATCCTCATTATCTTAATGAGATCTACACTAAACATCTATTTAACATCATATTCAGCCTTACTCACCCACTTTAGCAGTGTTGTAGAGCTGGTTAGCACTAGCAAAAGTTCAATGTGTGTAACCCTTCTCAGTATTGGAATGTTCAGCAATATCCTATCATTAGATGGAAATCTACCATTGTCAGTATTTACACCACAAC
>NW_012102876.1:634560-635858 GCF_000951045.1 Mandrillus leucophaeus
TTTTTACTTAATTTTTTAAAACTTTTGGGGTCTTTTCATCATAGCACTTAGCTTAAAACACAAACACATTGTCCAACTGTAGGAAATATTTATATCTTTAGTCTATAAGCTTTATGTTATTTAATTTTTTACTTATAAACATAATTGGAATTTTGTTAAAAACTAAGACACAAGCATATATACTATCGTAGGCCTACACAGAGTCAAGATTGTCTATATCATTGTCTTCCACCTCCACATCTTGTCCCACTGGAAAATCTTCAGGGACAATAGCACACACGGAGCTGTCATCTCTGTGATAACAATGGCGTTTTCTGGAACACCTCCTGGAGATCCTGCCTGAGGCTGTTTCACAGTTAACTTACTTTTTTATAAGTGGAAGAATCACATTCAAAAATAATGATAAAAATATAGAATAGTAAATACATAAACCAGTAACATAGTTGTTTATTATCATTATCAAGTATTATATAATGTACATAATGGTATGTACTAGACTTTTATACAACTGGGATTTCAGTAGTTGTTTACACCAGCATCACCACGAAGACATGAGTAATGCATTGTGTATAACATGACTGCTATGATGTCGTGACAGGAATTTTTCAGCTCCATTTATAGTAGTGTGGGACCACTGTCATATATGTGGTCCATCCTTGACAGAAATTCCATCGTGCGGCATATGACTACATTTTAAAATGTTGAAGGAATTAGCTTTTTAAGGTTGCAGAATGAGCCATGAAAGTTAAAACCTAGAACAGGATTCTAGTGTTGCATCTACCACTTAAGAAACTGATTTAACTGTCTAGACCTCATCTATCAAATGAAGATAACAACTACTACTTCACATAGTTATAGAAAATAAAATATTTATTAATTACCTATTATATATTAAGCACTGTGCCAAGTGCTGAGGCTAGGGTTGGTAACAATAGAGATAGTCATCTCTCTATACATAAGGCCCATAGCACATGGCATGACTGACAGAAAACACTCAAACAGTTGCTTTAAAAACATTAATCTATATTATATTTAGAATGTCAAGGACTAGAACTACTTTCACTTTGTGCTTTTTTTGTTCATAAAATGTCCTATTATTGTCTTTTTTTTTTTTTTTGATGTGCAGTACAATACTCATGGTTGATTGTTTTTTAAAAACTAGAAATTTCTCTGAACTTTAGCTAGAACCGAGGTGATTTTCACTGCAGAAATACCATCTTAAAAATAAGAATTTCTCACCTTTTTATAAGCAAAACTTTTTAAGAAAACATGGCGCATGCATTGCCTTATTTAAATCA
>NW_012102876.1:636818-737483 GCF_000951045.1 Mandrillus leucophaeus
ACTATATAATCAAAAGAACTCCTCTCATAGAATAATTGATTTATTGTTGCTGCATTTCAAACCAAAGTTTTAAAATGTCTATGTGTCAGGCATTATACCAGAGCACAAGAATACATATTGAACAGGATAAACACAGTTTTTATTTTTATAGAGTTTACAGTCTAATAGGTATGGTTATAAAGATTAAATGTCTATACCATATTGCCTTATTCATTAATTTAAAATGCTTTTTAATAAGTATTAGCATTTTAACTATTGAGTACTTTATGTAACACACCTTCTAGTAGAGTAGGTCTAGAAAGTGTGTGTGAATGAGACAGTAAAACAATATATATAAAACTTATATTTTTAACTCCTTCAACTTTTAAAAATATTATATATATCATTTTACTGTCTCACCACACACACTTTCTAGACCTACTCCACTAGAAGGTAAGTTACATAAAATACTCAAATTGCTAATATTTTTGTAAATGAATTTTTAAATCAATGAATAAGGCAATATGGTATACATATTTAATCTTTATAAACATACCTGTTAGATGATAAACTCTACCAAAATAAAAACTGTATCCTGTTCACTATGTATTATTGTGTTATGGTATGGTGCCTGACACAAAGACATTTTAAGACTTTGGTTTGAAATTCAATAACAATAAATCAATTATTGTATGAGAGGAGTTATCTTGATATTTCCATCTCATCAATGAGAAATCAGGCTTATAGAGGTTAAGTGAGTTCATCAAACATATATAGTTTATAAAATTGGGGGAGTTAATATTTGAATATAGACTGTGTGATTAAAAACTCAAATCTTAACAACTATCTTAAATGAAACTCCCATTTCCTGGCTATTCCTTCCCACATAAAGGCACTCTAGTCATCCTCCTCTGTCATCTCTTGACCAATGAATTTGGTATGAACCTTCAAAGACTCCATATTATAAAATCCAATTATCCCTGCAGGTCCTCATGTTAACATAGCACTGGGCACAGTTGACCACTTTCACTTTCACAAAACATATTCCTCTGTCTTCCTCTATCTATTGATTTCTATGATCACATCCCCTTTGATTTTTGCCTTTCTCTCTTGCTGTTACTACTTGGTGTGTCCTAATAGCTCTTCCTCGTCTATTTTACTTGTAAATATTGTGCTCTAGGCAGGACTGGCTATGCAATTTGCAGCACCAGGTAAATGTTGAGACCTTGGTTGCGGGTAGAGAAATCAATATTTACTTTCTCAATCTACAGGGAATAGGTGGCCCACAGTCTCAGTCTACAGTGAATAGGTGACTCCTTAGGGATTGAAACCTCCATGCTAAGACTTGTTTGAGTAGGTGGGTAGATTAGTTCAGGCTGCCATAAGAAAATACTACAGACTGGGTGGCTTAAAGAGCAGACATTTCTTTTCTCAAAGTTCATGAGTTTGGAAGTCCAAGATCAAGCTGTCTGGTGAGGTCTCATGTCTTGCAGAGGAAACCTTTTCTCCATCTTCAGAAGGCTGTTTATGTATACATAAAGAAAGAGACAGCTCTGTCTTTTTCCTCTTCTTATGAGGACATCAGTACTATTGGATTAGGACCTCACTGTTATGACCTCACTTAACTTTAATTACTTCCTTAAAGCCCTACCTCCAAATACAGTCACATTGGGAATTAGGGATTCAACACACACGTTTTTGGGAGATGCAATTCAGTCCATGATGCTGGGTGAGAGGCCCATATGTAATCACCTGTGCACCATGCTAAGGCACAGCCAGTCTCAGTAGAGAAGGCCTCCGTTTTACCCTGAACCAACAAATCATGGGACCAACACCCAACTTTACACCTCTTCTTGCTTGCACCAAGGAACCCACCAGGGTTGGAGAGTGACGTGGAATGTTGACCTCTTTCCTCCCACCAGTGGCCTTGGACAGAGGGTGAGGAAGTAGAAACTAGACGGGGCTGGTGGATGGGTTAGTGGTAGCCGAGACTCCTCCCGGGGAAAACAAAGAACAAAAGGTCTGCAGGACACATATATGAAACAAGCATATGCTCCATTGTCCCTATAATTTCACTTATAAAGCACAAACTCAAAGATAAGATTAATAAGAATTTCAACATCAAGACCACAGATCATTAAACCTCAAATGTGGGGTCTGCTTCTGAGCATGGAGCATCATGTGATGGCACTGTTTTTATATTGTCAATTCTACCTCCAAAACATCTCAAGTCAGGCAACCATTCTCCACATGCTCACATCCTGTGTGATCCTGCTGCTAAAGTCAGATGGTCTACTCTTCTCTGACACTGCTTGTTCTTCTCCATTCCATGACTCTGACTGTGGCTAAGCATGCCCACTTTTTGCCATGCATCTAATATCCTACCCATTCTTTAAGGCCAAGGCAAATAATTAGCAAAGAAAAACAGGCATTGTTGACTCTTACTTAAAAAGTAACTCAAAAGGGACTGACTCTGAATGTAAAAAAAATTCAAGAATCCTTCACCAAATTATTTTTCTTATAGTTTCGTTTATATGTAGGCAGAAGAATAAACTATGATAAAAATGTATGACTACATAAGCCAAAAAGAGCTCTTAAGAAAAACATAAATCTTACTTTTTCTTAGTGGTACATAAATTAATGCATCACTTAAATTCATTGATACCTTACATTTAATAAAATAGAGTAATTAGGTAGCGAGAGAGAAATTCAAAGCAAAAGATGAAATTTAGGAGAGTCCACCCTGCCATCACTGACTGTCCACAACAGGTGCATGCTTCTGTGGGAGGCTTGGGACCACTAGGGAGATAACATTGTTCTTTACCCAACTTATACTTACTCATTTTTTGTCTCTAATATACAATGATTATTATATCCCTTATAAAAATGCATCCTTCATGAAGACACATTTATTTTTACATTGTTGTTTATTTCTTTACCCTCAGAATCTAGTTCAGTTTCCAGCACTCTGTAGATGTGCAATAAGTATTTGTTGGATGAATGAACAGAGTCAATGAATGAGCCAAAGAATCTCCTACAAAAAGTATGTGTTGAGTGCTCATTTTTCTCAGTCATGTTGTTGGTACTACCTCTACCACAGAATATATTTCTAGAACTTATTTTTGTAAACATATGTTGAATCCCTACTCTGTCCTAGGCCATAAGGGAACTATCTCTGTGTACACTAAAAATTGAAATTCTCACAACTACCCTGTGGATTTTTATGATTTTATCTCTATTTTCATGATGAGGATACTAAGCCAGACTGTGAAAGACTACAAAAGGCTGATGGGGTATAAAGTCCCATGTTATGATTTGTAATTTTGTGAACAGTAGATGAGGCACATAGAATAGTAATTTAAAGGTAAAATGTCTTACTGGTCAACTGTTTGCATCACATTTGAAAATAATCAAGACTATTTTATTGGTCCCCTATCCCACTGAATTTACTATCTATAAGCATGTATAAACAAATTTAGTCATCTCAAATAGAATTGAATGGGCAGTCCCCCACCATAGATGGCTGCTACTGTGTTAGATAAGAAATGCTTAGAGAAGTTACTCTTAATTTTTGGTCACTAACATCTAACTTATGAATTATGCATTGTGTGGTGGAGAAAAAATTGGGCTCCATAATGCAGGTAGATGTGACTTCAATTCTGGCTAATTTTCTTACTAGTCATGGGGCAATGAATATGTTTTTTAGACTTGTTAAATCTCAATTTTTTTAAACTGTACTATGACATGATATATGAAAAGAAACTATTCAACAAATAATTTCTGGCTCAACTAATGCCAGTTTCTAGTTTTCCTTATACTTCACAACATTCCTAAATCCTTTCATCTGTATGTAATTGAGAACTGGAACTGTTGAGTGACTTGTCTTAGGAACATATGATGTTTGGAGTCAAAACCAAAGTACTAAAACACAAGCTTCCTGATTCCAAAGCAATACCCACTACATTTATTATGATGTGTTAATAGTTTAGGAATGGTTGAATAAAACTAACCTAACTTTTACATTGAATGTAGTATGTTGGATGCTTTTATAATTTTGATTAACTAGACACTACAAGTATATAGACTAAATCATTTTTATTCCTCTTTGAGTAATCTCAGGATATTTTCAAAAGATCCTGCTGCCTTAAAGACTCCTACAGCTGACTCAGTTAAATTAGAGAGGCTTGAATGAAACTATTTTTGCTGAAATGCCAACTGCCAAGTGACTAAGTGTTCAGATGACTGGAGGTATTACTAACGAGGAGGAAATCTACCCTGTTTCCAGAAATAATTTGAAAAACTCCAAACCTTAGTCTTTACACTGCATACAGGAAAGGAGGCAGGCTAGGAGAAATTGTTAGCATTGTGCTTATGATCATGAAGATTCTAGTCAGAAAGACCTGGTTTCCAATACTGACCCCATTAGTTACATGACCTGGGGCAAGTTACTTAAGCTCTCTGAGTATTAAGTTTTTTCATCTGTAAATGGGAATTATGCCTTTCTATCAATGATCAAATAACCTAACATGTATAAAGCACTTAGCAGAGTGCCAGGTGTAAAGTGTTTGATAATGACAGCTATTATAATTATTTTTGAAAACAAGACCATTGGGCAGGTCACCAAATTGTTTTTAACTTTGGGTGTGTCACACTGTTTGAATATTCATTATTATAATATCTAACTTTGATATATCATTTAAAAGTATATTAATTATTTCCACACATGAAACTCAATATGTCACATCCTAACAAGCCATATAAATACATTTTATTGAATCCCTTCACAGTAATGCTTTAACCTATATTCTAATTTTAGGGACAAAAATCGTCTCAGAATAATTAAGTAACTTGCTTAGGGTCTTGTAGCTAAGTAAGTATGGAAATTCACTCAAATTCATGCTGACGTGACTGAAAAGACTGTACTCTTTGTACTACATTGTTCTGTATTCCATTCCATTTAATCCTCTTATTAACACACACATAAAATAAGTATAGATGGTAATTCTACCTCATTTTTTTTCTCTTGGGAATAAACAAAGGTCAAATATTTTAAATAACTGGTCCAATGTCATCAACCAAATGGCAGGGGTAGAATTTGAATCTGGATGTTCTGATGATGACTGTGTTCTTTTTCTATTTCAACACAAGTGATTTATAACATATATAACATATGCTGGGGGAGATCAAGTGTTCCAAGTCAAAGCAAACAAGGGGAGATACAAGAAAGATATATATTAATGAGGAAGGTGAACCTAAATACTGTTTTCTTAAATTTAAAGAAATAACATAAACTGCCAGCTATTAAAAGCTTTTGGGAGCAAAGATTTTGTTATAGCATTAGAGGTTTATCTGGGGCAAAAAATGCAAACCATATGACATTCCACAAAATGTTTTTCATAAAGGAAAAAGAGAAGCTGTTATTTCACTGAGCTGTTGTCATGGTTACCTAAAACCCATGACTCTCTGCTGAAATGTGACTTTTTTTTTTTCCAACTGTTTGCTTCCATGTGATGTGCTTTTCACCTGATGAGTGAATTCCCTGGTCACAATTCGCTCATGTCTATCAGCTAGGAAATGTTTTTCGTCTTTGTTTCAGTTCATCATGACACCTATTCCTGATACCCCTTTTATTTTTATGGCTAGCTTATCTGTTGGTTGCATGACATTAGATCTAATTATGTTGAGCAGGGGTAGTTTGTACTTAAATGTTAAGCAACCCTCCACCTCCAAATATAATGAACTATTTTAATTGATGACAAACATGGCCTCTACTTTAAAAGCTTTGGTCATTAAACAAATAAATGAGCAAACAAACAACAGACATGAATTAGGAACACAATATTTCCAAATAAATTAGTTACCTGATTTTAACATATTTAATAGAAAACTCTGACCAATAAATGTTAATTTCATTTAATTCACACTCAGCTATGTTGCAACTTGCTTCATCTTCTTTCTTGTATTCTTACTTTGCATGCACACACACACATACATATGGAACTACCAGAGAGAACTACACAAAATATCTTATACCCAAATTTAAGTAAGTGGCTACTGTTGACATTGTTGTATCCTAGGTATTGGGAATCCAATGCTGTAAAAAACTGCAGTGAACGGTCCTAGAAATCTACCCATGCAGAGTTTAATATTTGATCTATGCTAGCACTGGAGCTAACATTTCTTTGATGTTAAATTTTGTTAAATTCAGCATGTATTTATAAAGCCTGTTACATGTATATATTATAGTCCTGTGTTCTGTGGATACAAAAATATTTAGAAATGATCTCTACCTTGGAGGAGCTGACAGGCTGGTAGATACAGACAGGCTTGAAAACCATTGCATGTAATGAAAAGTTACAAGTGCTATGATACAAATCTGTATAAAGTACAATGATAGCACAAAGGGGAGAGGGTCGGTCAGCTCTACTAGAGTAACAGAGGTGGATCAGTAAAAGTCTCAGAATATTTTCATTATGATATAAATTAAAAGGGTTACATCACTGTGTCTGCCTATGTTGTCTCGGGCAGGAGAATTTTAAGGGAGTCAAAGTGTTTACATGTCAAATTATACATCTAGAAATTAGCGAGTTACTTGAACCCTTCTGAACCTAAATGGATCCTTATAAATAAGAAATAACACTGTTGACTTAAAAAGCACTGTAGTCAGAGCCACTCGGTTTTAGTCCTCAGATGTGTGACTTTGGACAATCATCCTACCATTTTAGACTTTTCTATAGTTTTTTAATAAAATGCAGACGCTACCCTAAATACCACTGAAGATCTCTCAGCTCAGAGTTAATAAATGCTATCAAATCTCTAAAATCTCAATTTTGGGGTCAAGTAAAATGATGTCTGAAACCAATAAAAAAAAAAAAGGGCTTTATGTGAAAGGTGAATCAGCATAGCTAATTTGGAAGGTCTTAATTAACTCAATCTAGAAAGTTTTTGATCTCATCTCACACAAAATAGTCTAGTTCTTAATTTAAGCATTCAATTTGGGCAAAGGCATTCAAATTAATGGTGTGTTTATTACAGAACCTGCATTTTTGTAAAGCGAAAGTAAAGAGATACCAAAACAATCTCCATATTCATTAACTCAATGATTCTCAGTGCTGACTGCACATTAGAATCACAAAATGAGGGTTTAAAAGTGCAAACACTTGAAGGCCCGGCATGATGGCTCAGGCCTGTAATCTCAGCACTTTGGGAGTCTGAGGCGGCAGATCACTTGAGGTCAAGAGTTAAAGACCAGCCAGGCCAACAGGGTGAAACCCCATCTCTACTAAAAGTACACAAAATTAGCTGAGCCTGGCGGTGGATCCCTGTAGTCCCAGCTACTAGGGAGACTGAGGCAGAAGAATCACTTGAACCTGGGAAGTGGAGGTTGCAGCGTGCGGGGATCGCGCCACTGCCAAAACAAAAACAAAACAAAAACAAAAACAAAACAAACACATCCGGACACTTTTACACTTTTACAACCTCACGGAAGACCACCTGAATCTGAATTTCTGGCAAGAAATTAGGTGCTTAAAAATGTTGCAACAGTTTTTATTTTTTATTTTTAATGGTTTTTTGGAAGCTTCCTAGGTGATTTTGACATTGAAAACTCTGAATTAAATCAATGTAAGCAATCAATCTTAACTTTTATAAGGACTTTGTAACCAGAGAGGCTGTGTGAAGGAGTGGAAACAGCCAATGTGAGTGGGGTTTGACTGTCACCTCGGCCACTAATAATCTCTTGACACTACTAAAACACAGTAGGTGAGCAGCAAATGTTCATTCATTTCACCTTTCTTAAACTGTGATTTCCTTGTTTCTCATCAATCATCTTCCTTCCACTCTGTTTTCTAATTTTATTTTTGAAACTTGTTTCTACACAGAAATTTAATCATAGAACAAGGTTGAAGTTGATAATTGTAGCAATTTCAGTTCAGGGCTTACCTACTTGACACATTTTTTTTCTAGAAAGTATTAAAATTGAACACATTCATGAAAAGAAAAAGGAAAAAGTTCCACTTGACAATAAGTAATTAGGAAAACAATACGCATATAGCCGTGGATATCATCTCGTATTACACATCTCATGTAATTAAAAATCAATGTGTATCTATTAAGCTTTCCTGTGGATGTTGCAGCTTATTTTAGTAATTTAGACAGTCCTCCAACCTTTCTGGGTCAAGTTAAGCCACATAGTTAAACAAAGCATAACAACTGACTGAAAATCCCATGTCCAATCCTGGCAGTTTTTTTAAACAGGAACACAGGATATGAGAGCTAGATGAGAATTTGCACATTATAGATTAAGGTAGGAGGTCTGAAAGCTCATTGAAATAGATTTTTTTTCCAAGCACATTTTTCTAGCCTTTCCTGCATAAAACCCATTACGTTTGGTAAATAGCTGACTAATAACACCAAAAATTATACAGTGGCCATTTTTTTAATGAACTTCAATAGACTTCACTGGGATGGGGTACAAACTTGGTTCAGTGGAGAATGCGATCTACATTTCAAAACTGCAGATTTTGAGAAATTGAGTGCAAGATTCTTCTCATCCCATTCACACGTTGGGCTTAATTTCATAGAGCATTGCTAGTCAAAAGTGCTGTATTAGAAAGTTTTGGAAGACAGACAGAAGAGCTTTCCTTTAACATATGGTTTTAAATGATAAATAATTAAACACATATTTCTTTGGTTACCATTTGCCCCTAATTCAAAATGAAAAATTCAGAATAGATGAAATAGAAATTCAATTCCAAATAGTAATCCTTCATATTTTATCTAAAGTTTTCAAGGACTGAGAAAGAAAGCTAACTTCTAATGCAGCCTAAAGAAAAAGTGGGAAATGAACCAGATCCTTTAGCTAAAGATATCACAGCAGTTACATCCTTGGAAATGGGATACAGTGGTCATATAGCCAGATTATTAGAGAATAAATGGTTTTTTTTTTTTTTTTGCTTCTTATTAGCTGTATGATCTTATGCAAGTTACCTGATACCTTTATAACCTCTAAAATAGGGAAAGATTGATAAGAGCATGAAATGAACGAATGCACAAAAACATTTGCCACAGGGTTTACACATGCTAGATGTTCAATGAATATTAGCCATCTTCATTATTTACCTGTTTAAGCCTCGGGATCTTCATACTTTCAAAAATGAAGATCTAATCCAATAATTATTTCCCAAACATTCCTGATTAAAAGAATCAACATAGACACTTAGTAAATTGTGCCTTCTCAGGACTATCTCCTGAAGATTCTGACCAATGAATCTGGGATAGGGCCAGGAATTTGCATTTTTAATTTGTACACCATATGAATCCTGTTGTAATAATTTTATTTTTCAGAAACATTAGTGTATATCATTTTTTTAATCAAATATGCATTCATTCATTCATTTATTCAATTCACAAAATACATAATATGCTATTGCCATTTCTAAAGGCACCATACCATGTTCTGGGAAATACAATAATGAATCAAGTACTCTGTTCATTGCAGTTTAGAAACCTAGTAGAAGTCGTTAGACAAATAATTACAGAAATATCTATAGTGTGCTATAAAGGAAAAATACAAGGTACACAGTTCTTAACATGGCATCATTTCTATTCTTGGTGGGGGCTGCAGTGGGGTGTTCAGAAGAGAAGTTTATATACTGCCTGAAGAAGTGATTGTTAAGGTTCCTCCCTGCTCTGACATCATACATCCAGCACATCTTACCTGCCAAGAGGAGAAGAATGATGCTGGGCTGAGTAGGTTAGGATTTGTGGGGTGCTGACCTCCCATGTACTCATCTGTGCAAATGTCACACTTTTCTGCATCCCGCCAGTCCCAATATGGAATAGTGAAGTTTTCATCTCCTGTCAGCTTCTGGATTTCTTGTTCCCACAGCAACAAGAAGAGTCTATGCCAAGGCAGAAAAGCTGGTGCTTCATGGGCAAAATCAATGTCTCTCCAGATTTCAGATCCCCCAAGCAGTGCATCCATTGACACATAATAATGGATCCAGACAAAGAGGTCATAAATGTTGATATCACTAAACATGGGTGTTGACCCATTTTTCATTTGGCCGTAGGTCCCTATGGGGATGACATAGTCTGAGCTGATGGTATGCTTTGCTAAAGTGAGGTAGGCAAAAAATTTGTCCTTCTCTGTGGCACTCAAATCAAAGATGTTTCTTCTCACCAAGAGTCGTCTGTCTGTGCAGTTTGGTCCCCAAAAGCCAAACTTGCAGTTTCCACAGTCGAATCCCATGAAGTTGCCAGAGCACTGGCAGGTCCTATTATAAAAGATGGAAGGCCACGACTCCCGGTCATCCACCCCTGTGAAGGGAAATTGAGGCCCAAGTGGTGCATTGGACAGAAGGATATTCTGACAGGAACCTCTGCCTGAAAGTTGGCCACAGGGACTCCCGTCCCCACTCCATGGTGGGCAGCATTCCTTTTCCATCAGGTTCTTAGAGGAGACACAGGCTCGAGGGAAATGTCCAGCGGAGGTCTGGAAACTCCACAGCAGGCAGTACAAAACAGCCAGGATCATTCTTCCTCTAGTCCTCACAAGGTCTGCTGAAACTGGCTAATTGGAGTCACAGACTTCTCTTTCCAGCTACTCCTACAGTGATTATCACATGTCTTGGCTGAGACCTATATAATACCACTCCCACCTCCAGCATCAAACACTTTTAGTCTTTATCTTAAGCTTTCATCCTCTGAAAAGCACATGACTGACTTTTCTTTGGAATTGGCTCATATCCCACCAGTGGGATAGGTCTATGTTAAAGTGAA
This sequence comes from Mandrillus leucophaeus, assembly GCF_000951045.1. Classification (NCBI taxonomy): domain Eukaryota; kingdom Metazoa; phylum Chordata; class Mammalia; order Primates; family Cercopithecidae; genus Mandrillus; species Mandrillus leucophaeus. The sequence goes on from NW_012102876.1 coordinate 647,580, forward strand.
AAACTCTATTCACCATTAATAGTTTAATTCTTATGGTTAGAATATTAACAATAAGATTAATAATAATAATGCCTGACCTAAGCAAACCCAGTTAATAGACTACAAAATTAATGATAATTTGAACTTGCAGATGAGAGGTAGTGTCAGGAATAGAGCTTCTCTTATTAACAAAGTTTAGGAAGTATTAAAGATTATGGGTTTTAGCTGGTTATTTCTCAGAGACCGTAAACAGGCTACAATATTTGAAGAACTCCATATGCAGAGAGAGATTGTCTTCAGAGTCCAGAGATAATTCCTTATATGTTATTGAATTTCAGTTCATTTATTTTATACAAAGGATCAGAAAAAAATCTTACACTTTTACCTGATAATCCTGATGCATTTTCTGACAACTCCTAAGGATAGCTCACTTTGATAGCTGGTTGATTTGCTTCATTGTGGGGATATCCCATGGCAAAGAGCGCGCGTTCTCTCTCTCTGCTTCTCTCTCTCTGCATCTCTCTCTCTCTCTGCATCTCTCTCTCTCTCTCTGCATCTCTCTCTCTCTCCAATGCTGTAGACATGTTGTTTTTCCTATAAATTCTAGAAATTAGGAATTTATTTGAAAATGTTTTTGCAATGTGTTTTGTGCAAAGAAATTCTCAATTAGTGAGTGAATGAAAAAGGAGAAATATATTTCTTCGCAAATATTTTTTGGTCATCTCAATTATTTCAAAAGTTCCTTCTCTGTGTATAGTGAGCTAGGGAAACTGAAATTCATGGCTAAAAAATATAATTTAACTATGTTAGTTTTCAAATGAGTAGTATAGATAATAAGTAAATCAAACTTTTAATGGAAGAGATGTATTTGTGGGCTGATACTAGAAAGAATTGCATAATTTTGGATAATATGCAAGTGTTATCAAGGCAGTGCCCTTGATTAATACCTCAAGGAGTGGGCATAAGTTGGACAGACAATTCAGAATAGATACAACACCTGAGACAGGGGAAACGTGTAGAGATGGGAACTGTGTTTCATCTGTCGAGTTGGAGTATTACACTCAGATAGGCCTCCACACATCATAGAAAATTAAACCTGGGGCCAATACATGGAGGGGCTTAAAGACTTAGTGGTTTGAACTAAAGTGAGCCCTTTTGTGAGCTGAAGAGTGACAAAATGAGGGTAGTCAAATCAAAGTTGCCCCTCTGAAGCTTCCTTCTTTGTCCTCCTCCAAACTTAAAGCTGGGTGGTCCACTGAAATTAATGAAAAAGGAAAAGAGGAGATCATTAGTGTTTGGGTCCTTAGCTGAAGCATTCTAGGAAAAGCTGTCACAATTTTGATGATGCCAGAGTGTCAGACTGTTCTGCTTTTTTCTCTTTTTGCTGGAGTTTTCCTCATTATTTAAAGAAAAAAAAAAAAAAAGAAAAAAGTCACAGCTCCTCCAAACAACTTTTTTGAGACAGAGCAGGCTTTGCAGGTACATGGAGCAGTGTGTGGGTGAAGAGGAAGAGAAGTTTCCATGGAAATGCTGCCTCTGGCTGGGATCAGGAAGTCATCACATGATCTCCACAAGGAGGCTTAAGCTTTTCTCTCTTTCTTTCAGAGCCACAAAGAGATTAACACAAGACTTCTTGTCCCTGGGGAGCCTTGGTTCTGCATTACTTGTAACCACATGTGGCATTTCATAATTCTTTTCTATATACTCGCAGACAGAATTCAACTTCTCATGTTCAATTTAATTAAGAATTTTGCCTTACACTTGCCCCACTATCAGGCTTCCAGTGAAATAACTTAGAAAGTCTTCATCATGCTCTTTAAGGGCTTTTGTGTCTGCTGTCCTGTCTATTTTTCATAATCTGTAGAGCCTGCTTAGAGGAATTACTAAAATGTACTTTGTCCTATTAATTTCCTTTACAGGGTTGATGTTCTTAAATAGACCTCTTTATTTGTCCCCAGTATAGACCACTGTCTCCTCTGGCCTACATGTGTTGTAGTCTTCAGTCTTATTGCCAATCTTGGGTTCCTAAATATTAAATTCCATTTAGAGTGCTTTCTTCCTGACTCTAGATGTGCATTCTTTAGATATCTTCAGGTTGTAGGATTTGAAAGGGTCTTATCCTATTTTGGGAGATTATTGTATGACTTGACATGAAATTAGTGCAATGTCCTATAAAGTAGAATTAGGGGTTCAGTAAATACTCTTCAAGTATTTACTGAGCACCAACTATCAGACGTGGGGAGAGATGGGAATGCTATGGTAAGCACAACAAAAATCTCTATCACCATGAAGGATATTGTCTCTTAAAATACTATTTTAATTTTAGTAATTTGAAATAATATTTTAACTACATGTACTTTAAATAACTTTTTTTCTGGATTAAATTACTTTTTAAGTTGCTATAAGAGAAAATTAGAAATTAGGGAACAGACAGAAGGACCTTTCTAGTCTCACGAGAGAAGGGATAGTCAGGGATAATTTTATGGGAAAAGTGACATTTCAAGTGACACTTGAGGGATCAGTAGAAGTCTGTTTGATGAAGGGGAGAAAAGCAGGAGTGTGAGCTTTCCAGGTAGAGAGAATAGTATGTTCAAAGTCTCCGAAGTGGAAGTAGGTTGGTATATTCAAGGGATTTAAGGACAGTTAAGGTGGCTGCAATCCCCAAAATGGTAGAGGTGTGATATAAGTATGAAGGTGCATGTATTGACCAGCTCATAGTCCATAAAGGCTTTGCAGCAAAATTTTGGATAATCATACATTAATTTAAAACTTGTCACTCAAGCTACTGAGGTGAGAACAGATGTGGGGTAGGGAGCTAGACTAAATGTAGAAATAACTGTTAGGAGATTATTGATATAAACCAGGCAAAAATGACATTGCTTAGACTAGAGTAATGATCTCTGAGATGGAGATAAGTTAATGAATTTGAGAGATATGTAGGTGATAAATTCAAGAGCAGTAAGAAGCAAAGGGAAAGAAGATTTAGGGCTATATGCTAGGATTTTGGCTTGTGCCATTAACTAAAATAAGAAACAATAGAGGATAAATGTTTGTGGGAATTGAATATGGGCTCAATTTTAGATATGTTGAGTTTGAGTATAAACTAGCCACAATCACTGGTCCTCTTTTTCTGGTATTTGTATTGATTATTCACCCACTCACTGGTGTTAACCTGGTCGATCTTCCTCTTTTTCCTCACTCAGATCACTGGTATTTGCTCTTCTATTTGGTAGTAGTTTGAATCCATTTTCTGTCTTTGTTTCTCAGCCCTCCTTTCAATTACAATAGTAGCTACCATTTATTAAATACAACTAATATAATTATCTCAATATCAAGAGCTACCATTTAAAGAAACAAATTTACTATGGAAATAAATATGCTGAAATCAGTAAAAAAATAATATAACAAACTAGCATTTACTTACCTCCAAGTTTCAACATCCAGTATTTTTCTGCTTGTTTTGTTTCTATTAGTTTAAAAATTCTGGAATATTTTAAAACAAAACTCAGATAACATATTCTACCTCTAATTTAGGTATATATAGCTAACAGGAACATAACAAAACCATATATCTGATGCATAAAATACATCTCAAACAAAAAGAGAACAATAATTCTTTAATATCTGGTTTCAAATTTATGGTTAATTTAATTATCTCAAAAGTATTTTTGTCAAGATTCAAACAGGTATATACCTTGCATTTTGGTTGATCTAATTTATCAGTTTCTATTAATCTGTAAGTGTCCTTTTTTAAAAAAAATGCAATTTATTTTTAGAGCAAACTGAGTTTTTGCCCTACAGAATTTCTCACATTTCAGGGTTAACATTTCAGGGTTAAATTTATCTCTATGAATTTAACATGCTCATTATACTGTATTTTCTATCATTTTATACATTATCAATAATAATATCTTGCATTTTGTACAATTGGAATTAGATCTAGAGATTTTATTATATACAGGTTGAATTTTGTTATTGCTTTTGTTAACAATTACTTCACAGGCATTGTTATGTACTACCTACTTTGATTTACTAGAGAACATATTATCTGGTTTTCTCAGTATTTGTTTTTAAAATTGATCAGCAGCTTGAAGTGAGGTCAGACTGTCCTTTCAATTACATAACTCTTTAACAAATTTTTATATGGTTTTATTTTCACTGATAATTATATCCTACGTTTGGTATTTTATTAAAGCTTGCAAGAAAGGTTATTTTTTTTTGTAAAGAATAACTTTCCTCATTAACTATTTTGTTACCCTGTACAAGAAAAGTGGAATAAATGTTTGATTCTTGTCCTTCATTTTTCAATTTTCAGAATAACAATGTGGCTCCCTAACAACCTCTAAACGTGATATATTTTTAACTATCGTGAAGACTTCTAAAGTTTTATGTATTTAGTACCTTTCTTTTGGGAGAGAAATTGTTGCATCTTTGTTCAATATTTTGCTAATAAGTGGATATTAGTCAGCCTACATTGTGATTTGTTGGTCAATGATCATCATGATTATGTTTGTGTGTGCATATGTGGAGTTCAAGAAAAAATATGTAGCCATCAACTCTTTATATTTGAAGTTTAGACTCATTTGTTTGTTCAATAGATATTGAACATCTATTATTCCTAAGATCTTATAGTAAATACCTAGGGCATAAACAAATTGTATAAGTCACCAACCTTTAATTTGATGTTACGAAGTCAGAATCTCTGATGTAATATCCAAGGTCTGCCCGTTGTTAGTCTCAGGCCCCATGACAAGAGAAAAGGGGGAAGAGAATTAGCATATATTTAAGATTTGTTCAGTAATTTCACTTATCACAACCTGAGTGTGCTCAACTCTACCACATGGGGCTATTTGGAGTTTTAAATAATTTAATAGATATTAAACATTCAATATAAGGTCTGACACATATTAAGCACTTAATAAATGTTCACCATTTTCATTAAAGACCATAAATTTGGTGCTGTTAGTGTTCATCACTATAATGCTCTCAATACTTCTGGCTATTTTTGGTCTAGAGGGCTAGGGAATAAGTATTTTATTGGATATAATTAAATATCATTGTTTTAAATTGGCCTCTCCTTCTCTCGTTAGCAACCTCAATTGCCTTTTTTCCTCCAATTAAAACCTTGTTCTTTAGGATATTGAACTTCTGCAATAACACTGAGATGTCATACTTCTATAGAATTCAGAAATTAGCACATGTTATTTCTCTTAACAGATAATGTTTTTCTCTTTTATTCCCTTGCATAATTTCTATACATACTGTAAGATACATCTGAGGTGTCATAGCTTCAAGAAAGCATTTTCTGATCTACAGCCCTTCTGTGAGGATAGGCTGGAGGACTATCTTGCATATTCTCATTCTACTCTCAATTCACCTTTGTCATTGCACTCACCACAATGCATATAATCTACCGATGTTTCTCATGCCCTTTCTATATCATGAATCCTTTAAGAGTAAAAATGTGGTTTCACAACAAATGCCTAGAACATTGCATGTTAAATGTATGTTTAGTAGATGGAGAATGGATGGATGAATGAATTAACAATTCAATCTCTTCTTTTGTTTTCCTTATTTTATAAAATATATGTTCTAAAATATTTCAAACATGCAGAAAAATATAAACAATGAGCACTAATGAATTCATTACTTATTTAATACGTTTTAAAATTTTAGAGTAATGGATGCACTTTTAAGATCACATAGTATCATTTCGGACACATGAAAAACAGAGCTAGAGGAGGAAGGGTAAAAGTATGAATGAGACTCGCCCTTATTTTGAATGAAGTGTCATGCAAGGCAGAACCCATCCATCCATTCAGCATAGAGCAGAGAAGGTGAGAAGGCCCAATATGAGAAGAGACTCACAAAACAGAATTAGGGACGCATTATACCAGAACCTTGGTAGAAGTCTAGCTAGAAGGAGGAGACTAGTGTTTATCTAGGATTTATTCAACTATCATTTTCATTCAACATTATTTATTGAATGTCTACTTTGAGATAGGCATTTTGCATACATTTTTTCTGATTAAATCTTCAAAACAAGAGTGTGAGGTGCATATTGTATCCCTTTATAGCTAAATAACCTGATGTTTATGCTTAAGATTAAGCAACTAGTACATTGCAGAGCCATATCTTTCTGCATACTTCCATGTCACACAGATATTCTATTTCATTGTGTTATCTTCCATGCTAATGTTAGTTTTACTTGCTGGTTGCATTTGACTATTCTAATCCAGCTTCTAGTTTTAGACTTCATACTTTTCATGTTCTATATTCTCATATCTGTTCTGAATGTCAGCTTTAGGTACTTGGCTACATTTTTTTTTTTTTGATAGGCTTCTAGAATACAGATGGGTCTTTAGCCACCCCTGCTCTAGTTTCAAAATGTTATTTTTAAGTGACATACAACCTCGGTCATGCACTAAAGCCCCTCCCAAAACTGATCCTCATAGTTTGTTGAAGTGTTAAGAAAGTTGTGGTCACCACAATGTTTAATGAATTATATTTTCTTTGCTTCAGTTGAACTGTCTATAATTATTTTAATGGTAGAGGGTATTGATCTCTGGGAAGCCAATTTCCTGATTCCATATATTCTACTACATGCAGAACTAGTTTTGCTATCACTTAATGCATATACCACTTGTAATTAAATTCTATTCAAATTATTTAAATAGCATTACCAAAGAGCAAAATATGCTTTACAAGCACAGCAAGAATAATCTAAGACACATTATGGAGAAAATGGGCTGGCAGGAAAATGTAACTGTAGAGTTGAAGAATGGCTGCTGAGAGCCAGCACAACCTCGGATGAATTCAGAACAGAACTAGCTGATGAACCAACATGTAGAACTAAAGTGTGCAACCTTCACAAGTTTAAAAAGCCCACTCGTTTTAATGTCAACGAACTGTGCAGATCCTCTAGCAGAAAGCACATGGCTTTCAATATTTATTGAACATAAATAATGACACCAACTGTCAGTAAAGTAATTTTTTCTGAGAGCACAGAACATGATACCCCCAAAGGATGACTTCCTGGCGTGCTGAGTATTTTCAGCTGAAGGAGATTGGGAGTGCCACGGAAACAAGAAGGTCTCTCTGCCCTTCCCCTGGCCTCTTTTCTCCCTTGAAGTGGGTCATAGAAACCGGAACTCCTCTTCCCAAAGCAAGCCATAAAACCTGGGAATGTCATTCTCTGACCTCCTTCCTTTTCCCCAGAGGACCTTCATGTGACAGGTGGGTCTTCAAGGGGAGCAGGCCTTGCTTGTTTAGATTATTATTTACCCCAGAGGTCTAATTCTGAGCATTACAATATCTGTATCATAGAGATCATTAGACACTCAGGCACAATAGGAGTTGCTTAGGCATAGACAAAGGACAACAGGTTTTGAGTAGCCAATCAGAAATTGTGAATTGTGATAGGGACTCAGATTTGGGATAAAATAGTTTCACCTTTCAGAGTTTAAAATTTCTACCAAATTGGCAAAATTAACATACCTCCTATGACGAAAAGAAAATAATCTCAGTGATTAAGCTTCAAGTGATATCTTTTCAAATAGATGCATCAGATATTGTTATGCAAGTCAGTGGTCGAAAAGCATATTTACCTAAATAATCAATATCATGCTTATTTCTCACTCACTTTTCTCCAAATACATAAATTGCCAAACTAAGTTTGGATTTATAGAGATATTTACCTGTTAAATTAAGTTTAGCCTAAAACTGCCTCCTTACATATTTTAAGTTCAGCCTAAAGGTTTCTCTCTACAGATAAACTGAAACCTAACTGGATGTGTAAGCAGACTGTAATCTACTCTTATGCTAAACACCATGTTTTGGCCAATCAAAGGTGGACAACTCTTCAAACCGTGTTCAAATAAGGCAAATGCCAAGCTGTAACCAACTGAGCTGTGTCTGTATCTCACTTCCATTTCCCGTACTTCACTTTCCATTTTCTGTGGCTGCACTGGAGTTTCTGAGCCTCCTCTGGCTCAGGAGGCTACCTGATTCACTATTCATTCTTTGCTCAATAAAACTCTTAAGTATAATTTGCCTTAAATTTGTCTTTTAACATACCTGATGTCAACTTGTGTGCCTCCCTTAAAGTTCAGCCTGCCCTGTCTATCCTCCTAAGCTTATTTTATATGGCACTTAACCTGACGGCCTGTTGATTGCTCACAGAATTAATTTGCCCTGAAACATTCCTTTTCATCAGCTCACACTCTTATTTCTGAAGAAATTTACATCCATTCTAGAAAACATTTATTTAGACACCCAGTATGAAGTACCATATCCAGGATTCAGATAAAATATGAGGCAGTGACTATTTTTAAGGTGTCACAACAATATATATTACTTCCCTTCCTTCGTTTAATCAAACATTTATTTAATGTTAATTTTTGTGCCAAGCAGCGTGCATGACAACAGACGATAACGGTGACAAATAAGCCATGGTCCTTGTCCTGGAGTGGTTCACAGCCTGGTAAGGAAGTCAGAGAAATCAAGAGAGAATTTCAGGACAGTTTAGTAAGTGCATATTGTTCATAACATGGAATGTGGTATCAGTTAGGGCCCTGGCAGGAAACAGCTGACACACTGAAGCTGTTTTTTCAGAAGGGCTTAACAAAGAGACGATTTACAATTTTGGGAGTAGAGTTTAAAGAATCAAACAAGTGATCATGCAGTACCCTGGGCATGAGGGCAAGGGCAATGAAGAACTGGAACACAGAGAAGATCACTGTGTCGACTGAGCCAGCTGGCAGGAACTGTGGCTTACAGAAGGATGCAGACAACCACTGGCTACGTGGCAGAGAGAGATTTGAGAACTAAATATCCTGACCTCAGAAGTCACTTTCTTCTGCCCTCTGATCTTCTAGTCATGCACTTCTGGGGATGAAGCCACACTCAAGTCAGAGGAGCAATAAGCCCATTGATGCAGTTCTTACAAGTCAGCCTCATGGGGCCCAGGACAAGGTAGAGACGGGAGAAGAATAGGTCCAGGGGGCCAGAGGAATAATATCTAACACAAATGCTTACTCTATGCTTTTCATATCATGTTATTCATCTTTGCAACTACCTTGTATGAAATAGTTGTTTTAATTTTGCAAATGAAGAAAATGAGGTTCAGAAAGCTTAAACGACTTACTCAAGGTCATGCGACTAGCAACTGATGGATTCAGGGTTCGAACTCACCAGTGTAGCTACATCTCCAGGTCTATGTATTGAGATTTATGTGCAGGAAATGATGGGACCACAAGAAAAACATGTAGCCCATATTATCTGCAAATGGGCCAAGGGGGAAGCAAGATCGCCATGAAAGACTTCCTAGGGGGAGATGATGTCTGAACTGAGCTTGAAAGAAGATTGGTATAAGAAAATAGGGAGGAAAAAAGGGACAGAAAGTGTTGCCCAGGTAAAGGGGGCAGCCAAATATAGAGATGACAAGATGCATTTAGGACTTCAAGTAGTTGATTGTGTTTGAAACAGAGAGGGCAGAAGTAACAAGAAAATATGACCTCTATAGTAGCATTGTGAAAAATTAACATAATTGAGGGACATTTAGGTGAGTTAAAGATTACATGGTTTATATCTCACAGTGTATAGGTATTAAGGTTCATAGCAGCAAATGAATAGTATTATTTTGGGTGAAAAAAAGGGAGATAGATTATTACAACAAAGACATAATGTGCTTGCTTATTACTGAAACCCATCTTTTTCACCATCGGCCCTCAATTTATCACTTTTGAGGCCTATGCCAACAATTTACAGAAGTTTTATTGTTATAAAATTTAAAACTCTTACTGCTGCATACAATATAATAATTTTGTGCCATTGATGTGGCTCACAGCTTCACAAATCCTGCGTATGTAAAAAAGTCAATCAATAATGCAAAGGCTACAAGGATATTATGAAGACTTATAGAAATTCTGTAATAGTGCATTTGTTATAGTGTGGTCCCCATATCATTTACATATAAACTCTACTGCTTTTGTCAAACATGCCTGTTTTATCCAATGGCCAAAAATATAGCCTTTCATCTACGGACAGTCATGATACATAGAAATATCAAGCAAACAAACACAGAAAAAAATGGCCCTTGAAACAAAATAGATCATCACCAAAAACTAAAGTTTTGTCTTATATAAACCATTAACTTCATTCGTTCCTCATTTTCTCTTTAAGTAAAATAGGGACAGTAAAATCACCTCATAGCATTACTGTTAGAATTAGATAATGTCTTCATAAAGGAAAGCTTCTGCATCCCAGATCCCCCAAATAGTCTATACATACACTTCACTTCATATTTTATACATCTTTCTGGAGGACATGCCATTACTTGACTTAGGAAGGACAGGGAAAACAAACAGATATGGTACTCTATTTCTTTGAAGAATGTCATTGGTATTTTGATGAGATTGGTAGTATTGACATTTTAACAACTGGAATATTATTATAATCCATGGCATGGAATATCTTTCCAGTTTTTTGTGTTCTCTTCCATTTCTTTCATTAGTGTTTTATAGTTTTTTTGCAGAGTTCTTTTAACTTCATAGGTTAAAGTTGTTTCTAAATATTTTATATTTTTGTAGCTATTGTAAATGAAGTTGATATCTTGATTCTTTTTCAGATGTTCACTGTTTACATACATAAATGATACTGTTTTTGTATGTTGATTTGGTATATAGTCACCTTAGTGAATTCGTTTATAAGATCTAACAGTTTTTTAGTGGAGTCCTTAGGTTTTTCTAAATCTAACATCCTGTCGTCTTCAAACAAGAGAGATTGATTAATGGATTAAAAACAAATAGAAGAAATAAAATCTAGTGTTCCATAGTTCAGCAGGGTGAATAGAGTTAATAACTATTATATATTTCAAAACAGCTAGAAGACAAAAATTTGAAAGTTCCTAGCATAAAGATAAATGTTTGGGATGATATATATCCCAATTTACCTGATATGATCATTACACATTATATGAATCTATCAAAATGTCACATGTACTCTGAAAACATGTACATCTATTATATATTAAAACAATTAAAAAATTTTAAAGATATGGAATCAAACTATATCCAGTTTTCTTCATATAGTAGCAATTCTAAAAAAAGGTAGTGAGTATAAAAGAATATACAGAATTTTGAATTATGAACTCTTTTTCCATCACCAATTGTATCAAGTTATTAATAATTAGTAATCTATATTTGTGCTACTAAGATTCTATGTTATAATATTTTTATTTTATATACTAGGAAAACAGGGTAAGGGATTAAGAAACTTTTTCTTGATCCTTTGAGAATTTCATAGTTGTAACTAAATTGCCAGGCCTAGAATTCTCAATTCGTTTTGATCCCTTAATCCCCTAAGGATCTCACATTTGTAAAGTCTATTATATCATCAGATGAAAATTGCTACTGTACAGGAAGATATATTTATATAATGTGATCAATGGCACTGAGAAACAGAGAAAACTTGTTTCATGTTATAAGAAAGCCACTCTGATGCAGTGTGAACTTTTTGCCTTGTGTCAGTGTAGAAGAAGCTGGAGAGCAGGCAAATGCCCTCACATCTCATTTATTTTATGATGGAGTTTTGGGGAAAGAGAAACGGGAAAAATACATCTACATTCACTGTCCATCTATCCAGAGAAGCAGGAACTCTTACCTACATCATGTTATATACAACTTCAATTCCTTCCAATAGGTATAAAACCAACCTGCTTCCCATCTTTTACACTGTCAGGAGATGATAGTTTATTATGAAATAGGAATATATGAAGCACTGACAGCTTTCAGATATACTTTTATGCTAACTGTATGACTCAGTTTCACTTTGTTGAGGTGTTAACGATTAAATACAAAGCTTTAAAACAGGCTAAAGTGTACATAGGGTGAACTAAGGAAACCAGGGCTATTTCAGAATGACACAAAGGGAGGCTTTTCTTTGATTTGACAGCCTAGGACCTACCTCAAAGTTAGGCTAACTTGTCAAAGCTATTATTTAATGGTTTTGAATTTTTCCATCCAAGAACTGGCTAGCAGACTTATTTCCTTTTTAAAAGTTATACAATCTTCTTTTAGTAGCTACATTAAGAATGCGTAAGAGAAGATATCAGTTATAAGCTTATGGTTATCAAACTCCTCGGAATTCATGTGATTCTTTCTTGTTCTAGATTATAAACATAGTATGTATTTACAGAAACATGATCTGGACAGAAAATTGATCCAGACTCTCACCACTTAAAATAAATTTAGCTTCTGGAAAAATATTTATATGTACATTAATTATTGAAAATAAGAAAAAAGTTCTTGGTTCTGGAAATGAATTAAAAGCCATTGCATTAATCTTTCAATCTGACAAACTTAGTTCATATGAGGTTAATAATCCAGATATAGACTCTTCATGTTGGGGTATGAGGCTTTAATGCCCATGTAGGAGATTTGGTCCTAGGCATGTGAGAAAAGGAGAGCTGAAATAGAAAACCTTCTATAAACTTGGCAATGTAAAAAGGCTGCCCTTCCGGGAAGAGCTAGATGGGAAAAACACCCACCAGAACAGGAAAGTTACAGCTGCAAATGATGGACACTTTATTTATAGAGTCATAGAACCTGAGTTCACAATTTCAGAAGCACATAGAGTTGCAAGCAGAATAAATAAAATATACTGACTGGGCATGGTGGCTCACGCCTGTAGTCCCAGCACTTTGGTAGACTGAGGCGGGTGGATCACGAGGTCAAGAGATCGAGATCATCCTGGCCAACATGGTGAAACTCCATCTCTAGTAAAAATACAAAGATTAACTGAGTGTGGTGGCACGTGCCTGTAGTCCCAGCTACTTGGGAAGTTGAGGCAGGAGAATTGCTTGAACCCGGGAGGCGGAGGTTGATATATATATATATATAATATATGTATACATATGGTTTTACTATAATAATTTAGCAGTATATATATCCTGCTAAATTTAGTGTATGTATATATTTATATATATATTTATATTTATATATATACTTAGTTTAGTATATATATAATTTAGCAGGATATATATACTGTTAAAATATTATAGTAATATTATATTACTATAGTATATTACAATTAAATATTACAGTAATATATTAAGCCTAAATTAAACACAAGTCTTAGAAACCTCACAGAAAAAAACAGATTATTCCTCCCCACCCCCAAATTAGACAATTAAACATATAATAAAGGAATATATCCAATGTACTAAGAAAACATAGCATCAAAACAGAGATATCAAACAGAATTTCAGTTTAATGTATTATGATTTAAGAATGGAGTTAAATAAAGGTATTTGATGGGAAAGGCTGTGAGTATTTACCATTCACAGCTTTTTAATGACAGAATGACTAAACCATGTACATGATTGTGGAGGAAAAAACTCAGAAACAACAGTGAGCAAAAATAACTAGTTGAAAACAACCTGTTTCCCCTTCCCTCATCTCCTAGCAACGAATCACTCTAATTTCTGCTTCTGTGAGGGTCTGAATATTTTAGGTACCTTATAAGTGGAATCATGCAACATTTTTCTTTCAGCAACTGGTTTATTTCATTTAGCATAATGTTCTTCAAGTTCATCCATGTTGTTGCAATTGGCAAGATTTGTTTCATTTTTAAGACTCAATGGTATGCCACTGTGTTTATATACCACATTTTCTTTATCCGTATATGCCAATGGACACAGTGGCTGATTTTATATCTTGGCTATTATGGATAGTGCTGCAATAAACATGGGAGTACATGTATGTCTTTAAGATACTAATTTCATTTCTTTTGTATATATATGATTATTAGTAGTAGGATTGCTAGATTGTATGGTAGTTCTATTTTAACTTTTTGAGGAACCTCCATACTGTTTTTCATAATGGCAGTGTCTTTCTACATTCTCTATGTTTCAGTTATGCAATATAAAACAATTTTAAAGATCTCATATACAATATAGTGCCTACAGTTAATAATACAGTATTATACAGTTAAACATATATTAAGAGAGCAGATCTTAGATTAAGAATTTCTACCATAATAACAAAACAAACACAGGCATAAACACAAAGGGACATCAAGAAACTTCTGAAAGTGATAGATTTTTTTTTACCTTGATTGTGGTGATGGTATCCTGAGTGTGTATGAGTCTCTATCATCTTAAAATTGTATACATTAAACAGGTACAGTTTTTATTTTATATCAGTAATATCTCAAAAAACTGTTTAAAAAGCAATTTTTAGTTTCACCAGCAGGAAAATGGTGGGTGTATCCACTAGGCCTTCTTCAATTCTATGGTTTATCTATTAAAAATTCCTTGAAAGAATTGGAATGCTTCTCTTTGTAGTTTCCAGAATTCATCTGCTTTTTCCTATTTTTAATTTAATGTTCATGTCCATGGAAACCTAATAGAAAATTACATATTTATATTAAATTTTCTTATATAAATTTTAAAAATAACCAGATAAAAATCTAGGAAATACCTTGACCATAAAAACAAGAGTGATGACAAATAATTTCAGTTGTTTAAAAATGATGTGAAATTAGAATATTATACATAACACAGAAAATGACTTTAAACTAAAATTGTTAAGGATTAAAAAAGCCGTTGTTACAGATAGAAGAACCAATTCATTTACCAGATAGCTAAACATTTTTTAAATTTGCATATACCTATTTATTGCCCCAATCTAGAATACAAGCGTGAATATACCAAAAGGTTAAAAGTATAGGGATAGAAAAAGAAAACCAGGAAATTATTAGCGAGGCTAAAGTTGTTATAACTTTATTATTATCACATAAAATAGTCTTTAAGCCAAAAATATTTATTAAAGATAAAATCATTACTTGACAAGAAAGGCAATAATTCTCTACCATACAAATTAAAGGCTATTAAGATTCAGTAACATTTTATTTTTATACAAAATTTTAATTGTAGTGTTTCTGTTGTTTAATTCTAAATGTTTTATAATTTTGCACCAGAAACATGCAATTCCCTAAATATTTTTGCTCCTATCAACAAAGCCACAAAATTGAACATTGATATAGAAGTATCCTTAACTGTAGCACAAAATTTTAATGAATCTCTCAGAAAGTGATACACCAAACTTTGTTTAGTAAAATATGGAACATTTTAATAAACAGCCATCAACCGGCCGGGCGCGGTGGCTCAAGCCTGTAATCCCAGCACTTTGGGAGGCCGAGACGGGTGGATCACGAGGTCAGGAGATCGAGACCATCCTGGCTAACACGGTGAAACCCCGTCTCTACTAAGAAATACAAAAAAAAAAAACTAGCCGGGCGAGGTGGCGAGCGCCTGTAGTCCCAGCTACTCGGGAGGCTGAGGCCGGAGAATGGCGTGAACCCGGGAGGCGGAGCTTGCAGTGAGCTGAGATCCGGCCACTGCACTCCAGCCTGGGCTACAAAGCGAGACTCCGTCTCAAAAAAAAAAAAAAAAAATAGCCATCAACCTAGCCAAAAATTAAATATTAAAAAATACTGAATAAGCAAAATTATGCAGATGTGTTTTCTAGTCATATTGTAATAAAAGTATAAATTAACTACAAAAAGCCACAAACCACAAACTGCATATTTATAAATGTATAAATTATAGAAGAAGTAAAAATGTATCTCACCATATATTTATAATTGAAAAATATAAATTTTATATATCAGAACTTGGAATATGAAAAAAATGGCTTTTTGATAGGAACTCATAGCTCAAATAACATGTATTACAAGAGAGGTAAAACTGTAAAATTTATTTTTTTAATGTTAAATACAAAATGTTAGAGAAAAAAGAAAAACAGAACAAAAGAAAAAATAAATGTAAGATTAGTAATTTTTAAAATATTTTAAAGGGAATATATTTTTGAGAACTGATAGGTTTCTGAGAAATTTAATGAAGAAAACCAAGAGAAAGCACAAATTAACTTATAAAAGCATTATAACTATAGATGCAGTGATCATCAAATAAAATCATCATAATTCTACCCAAATTTCTATGAATGAAATTGTAAATCTGAGATAAAATGTATATATTTAAGGGAAAATACAATTCACAATGTGGACTTACAAGAAATAGAAAATCTAAATAAACCAAAATTACTAAAGAAATTTAATCAGTATTAAAATGCCTATTTGAAAAAGTAACATTTCCTGATGGTTTTACAATTGTGTTTTGTCAAAATACCTAGGAACACATATCCTCTATATTAATCTGTTATGGACAATAAAAGTGGAAGACATCTCTGTAACTACTTATGTGAATCCAGTTTACTTTATTGCAAAACCAAATCAAGACAACAAGATAAAAGACCACAGGGGACTATCACTAATGGACATGATGCAAAAATCTCAATAAAATTGGCAAACTAGCAAAAAAAATTAGCAAAACAAGCAAAGAAATTTAAAAAACACACATGACCAACTAAGATTCATCTGTCACTCTTCTAGTTATGATACAAAATTGGAAAATTCATTAATTAATAGATTTTGGTTAAACCACATTTAATGTTACTTTCTGCTAAGGTTAAGCAAAAACACATGAAAAGGTGATTCGTAAGTGAATAAACTCACAAGGACATTCCTAAAAGAAGAGGAGATTGTACCCGTCTGGGAAGGTGGGATGCATAGAGTGAATAGTAATGGTAGCAGTCCTGATCAAGCTGAACCCTACACTGGAAGAGTGGACAGCAACAAAACTACGCAATGTGCAATGCAGAAATTCTGAAAGGCACAGGAATTGAACAGTGTACCTCTGGAATGGGTGTGGAGGGAAAACCAAAAACAACGTGCTTATTTTGAAGTCTTTTTAAGATGCAGTTTGCTGCTGAATCAAACATTCCAGTTTCTGCAGAGGTAGTGGCTATCTCCACTGCAATACATTGTTGTCAGAAGCACAGACATACTCTCTAAGGAGGAACTCTGCAGTTTCTACATTCAAAGACATAAGACACAGTGGAAAGCTTTGAAAACAGAGGAACTAGAAAACATTCTATTGACAGTTGAACTGCCAAACCTCAATCCTCATCCCCAACTTAGTTCCTAGATTTCTGGAAGCTGTTATTTTATTTATTTATTTATTTTTAAATTTATTTTCCTGTTAGGGAAGATATTGGAAGTTTTTTTGTCTGAGAAGTCTGACCAGCTCTAGAAAACAAGTAACTATACAAATTACTAGTGGGGGTTCCCAGTGAAATCACTTCTTCAGACCTCTCCATGATTAAGCTTGTAGATTACAGGCTACAAGACTCTTCCAGGTGTCCACATTTACCAATGAACTTTATAGTGATTCAAGTTTAAGTATGAGCAAATATCACCCAATTCCTGAAGAAATTTCCAACCAACATTTAAAAAAAAAAAAAAAAAAAAAAAAAAGCTAAGATGTGATAGAATCTAAAACCTAGATGATACAAACAATAATTTATTTGGACGGAAACTCTTAGGTCAGAAGCTTTCTCCATCAAAATCTAAAGAGCAGTATTCACTGACTTCAGACATTTGATTCTACAGGGAAGTATGAGGCCAGCTTCATTTTTATTTATTTACAGGTAACTTATTTTATCTGTTTGGATTCTTACAATTCTTCATGTCTTCATAGGAAGGAAACAAATTTCATAAAGATGTTGTAGGGGAGGGGTGAGACCAAGATGTCCAATCAGAAGCAGCTGCATTCTGCCACACTTTTGGAGAGGAACGAAAGGGCCGAATGAATACAGCACCTTCAACTGAAATACCCAGGTTCTTGCAATGGGAGTAAATAAAGAAACAAGTTGCCCTGTGGAGAATGTAGAAAAGCAGGGTGAGGCAATGACCCATCCAGGAGAAACACAGAGCCAAAGGAACCCCCATGTCCAGCCAAGGGAAGTGGTAAGTGATTCAGCAATCCCAGGATACCATGGATCTTTGCAACCCATGGATCAGGAGATCCCCTTGTGAGACCCTGCCACCAGAGCCTTGGGGCTGACACACAGAGCTGTGTGGAGTCTTGGCAGAGCAGCTGCTTAGGCATGCAGAGACCCAGTCAGCTTTACATACTCCAGGATCCCCAACAAAAGGTATCTGCAATTCAGGCAAGGTGGAAAGTCTGCACATACCCCTAGGAAGAGGGCAGAATCCAGGGAACAGAGCAGTGTTGGTCTGCGGGCCCCATTTCCACAGCCCCTCACAAGATAAGATCCACTGGCTTGGAATTCCAGCCTGCCACCAGCAACAGGATGGAGCCTGCCTGAGACTGGCTGGATCCCCCAAAGGAGGGGTGGGTGCCATCTCTGCTATTTGGTTGACTCATCCATTTCAGCCTGAGGGCTTTGGAGAGTCCAAATAATCTGGACAAGAAAAAGTCTCCCTCAGCAGCGCAGCACAGCACAGCACAGCAGCTTTGCCAGATTGTGGCCAGACTGCTTCTTTAAGCAGCACCCCAATCAATTCCTCCTCACTGGGCAGGAATTCTCAGCCAGGTCCTCCAACCATGCCTGCCCTCACCTATTATGGACAGAGCTCTGATCTCTCCCTAGGACGAAGTGCCTAGGGTTGGGAAGACTATCACCTGGGTTGGTTAGATGACTCAGCCTTTCCAGCCCGTGAGGTTTGGACAGTCCAAGACAACAGAGCCAGAGACAGTTTCCCACCACAACACAGACATTTTGTCGAGTTATGTCCAGACTGCTACTTTAAGCGGGACTCCGATCCAGTCCTTGTGAGGCAGATCCTCCCAGCTGGGTCCTTCCAGCTGGGGTCTCTGACCACCCCCACTGATGTTCTACAGTGCTGACAGGGCTCTAATTTCTCCCTAGGACACAGTGCCTGATGAGGAGGGCAGGCCACCACCTTGGCTATTTGGGTTTCTTAGCTGGTCCAGCCTGTGGGCCTTGGAGAGCCCAAACCAATTGGAGGCTGGAGGGGTCTCCAAGACAGCACAGCTACTCTACCAGAAAGCATCCAGACTGCTTCTTTAAGCAGGTCCCTGATTTTATTCCTCTGGACTGGGTGAGACCTCCCAACAGTGGTCTCCAGCCACACACTACAGGTGTGTTGGGGCCAACAAAATGTCAGTATCCACCTGGGATGAAGCTTCCAGAGGAAGGAGGAAGCTTCCATCTTTGCTGTTTTGAAGACTTCACTGGTGATACCTCCAGGTATGGGAAAAACCTATGCAACTAGGGTCTGGAGTGGACCTCCAGTAAACTGCAGCAGCCCTGTGGAAGAATGGTCAGACTGTTAGCAAAAAAAAAAAAAAAAAAAAAAAAAAACCCAAAAAACAAACAAACAAAAAAAACAAACCAGAAAACAACAACAACAAGCCTCACAAAAACCCCAACCAAAGGTCAGCAACTACAAAGATCAAAGGTGGATAAGCCCACAAAGATGAAAAAGAATCAATGCAAAAATGTTGAAAACTCAAAAAGCCAGATTGCTGCTTTTCCTTCAAATGACTGCAACACATCTCCAGCAAGGGCTCAGAACTGGGCTGAGGCTGAGATAGCAGAAATGATAGAAGTAAGCTTCAGAAGGTGGGATAATAATAAACTTCACTTCACTGAGCTAAAGAAGCATATTGTAACCCAATACAAAGAAGCTAAGAATAATGATAAAACAATACAGGAGCTGACAGCCAAAATAGCTAGTTTAGAGAGGAGTATAACTGACTTGTTAGAGCTGTAAAATACTCTACAAGAACTTCACAGTGCAATCACAAATATTAACAGGAGAATAAAACAAGTGGAAAAAGGAATCTCAGACCTTGAAGACTATCTTTCTGAAATAAGACAAGCAGACAAGAATAGAGAAAAAAAGAATAATAAGAAATGAACAAAACCTTGAGAAATATGGGATTATGTAGAGAGACTGAATCTATGACTGATTAGGGTACCTAAAAGAGATGAGGAGAATGGAGCATAATTGGAAAACATACTTCAGAATATCATCCAGGAGAACTTCCCTAACCTGACAAGACAGGCCAACATTTAAATACAGGAAATGCAGAAACTCCAGTAAGATATTTCATGAGAAGATTACCCTCAAGAAACATAATCATCAGATTCTCTAAGTTCAAAATGCATGGAAACATGTTAACGGTAGCCAGAGAGAAAGGTCAGGTCACCTACAAAGGGAAGCCCATCGGATTGACAGCAGACATCTCAGCAGAAACCCTACAAGCCAGGAGATATTGGGGACCAATATTCACCATTCTTTAGGAAAGAATTTCCAACCCAGAATTTCATATCCAGCAAAACTAAGCTTCATATGCAAAGGAGATACAAGATGCTTTTCCAACAAGCAAATGCTGAGGGAATGCATTACCACCAGGCCTGCCTTGCAAGAATTCCTGAAGGAGGCACTTAATATAGAAAAGAAAAACCATTGCCAGCCACACTACAAACGCATACTGAAATACACAGACCAGTGACACTATGAAGCAACCACATAAACAACCCTGCATCATAAGCAACTAGCATGATGAGGATAGGATCAAATTCACAATAGCAATACTAATCTTAAATATAAATGAGCTACATGCCCCAATTAGAAGACAGAGTGGCAAGCTTGATGAAGAACCAAGACCCATCAGTATGTGGTCTTCAAGAGACCCATCTTACATGTAAAGACACACATAGGTTCAAAAGAAAGGGATGGAGGAAAATTCACCAAGCAAATAGAAAATAGAAAAAGCAGAGTTTGCAATTCTAGTTTCTGACAAAAAAAGACTATAAGCCAACAAAGATGGAAAAAAAAAAAAAAGACAAAGAAGGGGCATTACATAATGGTAGTGTTCAACTCAACAAGAAGAGTTAATTATCCTAAATATATATGCAACCAATACAGGATTACCCAGATTCATAAAGCAAGTTCTTAAAAACCTTCAAAGAGACTTAGAGCCCCACATAATAATAGTGGGAGACTTCAACACGCTGCTGACAATATTACATAGATCATCAAGACATAAAGATATTCAGGACCTCAACTCAGTTATGGATCAAGTGGACCTGATAGATATCTACAGAACTCTCCACCAAAAACCAACAGAATATACATTCCTCTTATCACAACATGGCACTTACTCTAAAATTGATAATCAGAAGTAAAACACTCCTCAGCAAATGCAAAAGAACTGAAATCATAAGTGTCTCAGACAACAGAGCAATCAAATTACAATTCAAGATTAAGAATTCACTCAAAACACACGACTACACGGATATTAAACAACCTTCTCCTGAATGACTCTTAGGTAAATAATGAAGTTAAGGCAGAAATAAAGAAGTTATTTGGAACTTATAAGAACAAAGAAACAATGTACCAGAATCTCTGTGATGCAGTGAAAGCAGTATTAACAGGGAAATTTATAGCGCTAAATGCCAACATCAAAAAGCTAGAAATATCTCAAGTTAACAACCTGACAATAACACTAAAATGACTGGAGAACCAAGTGCAAACAAACCCCAAAGCTAGGAGAAGACAAGAAATAACCAAGATCAGAGCTGAACTGAAGGAGAGAGAGACACGAAAAATCCTTCAAAATATCAGCAAATCCAGGAACTGTTTCTTTGAAGAAATTAATAGATAGACCCACTAGCTAAACTAATAAAGAAGAAAAGAGAAGATTCAAATAAACAGAATCATAAAAGATAATGAGGATATCACCACTGACCCCATAGAAATACGAACAACCATTAGAGAATACTATAAACACCCCTATGCACATAAACCAGAAAATCTACAAGAAATGAATAAGTTTCTGGACACATACACCCTCCTAAGGCTGAATCAGGAAGGAATTGAATTCCTGAATGGAGACTAATATTGAGTTCTGAAATTGAGGCAGTAATAAATAGCCTAACAACCAAGAAAAGCCCAGAACCAGAAGATTCACAGCTTAATTCTACCAGAGGAACAAAGAAGAGCTAGTACCATTTCTAGGGAAACTATTTCAAAACATTGAAAAGGAGGGACTCCTGCCTAACTCATTCTATGAGTCCAGAATTATCATGATACCGAAACCTGCAGGTGATACAACAACAACAAAAAACTTGAGGCCAATATTCCCAATGAACATTGACACAGGAATTCTCAGTAAAATACTGGCAAACTGAATCCAGTAGCACATAAAAAATGTATTCACCATGATCAATTAGGCTTCATCTCTTGGAAGCAAGGTTGGTTCAACATATGTAAATCAATAATAGTGATTCATCACGTGAAGAAAATGAATGACAAACTTGTTGATTATCTGAATAGACACAGAAAAGGCCTTTGATGAAATTCAACATCCCTTCATATTAAAAACTGTCAATAAACTAGGTATTGAAGGAATATACCTGAAAATAACAAGAGCCATCTATGACAAACCCACAGCCAATATAATACTGAATGGGCAAAAGCTGGAAGCATTCCCCTTGAAAACTGGTACAAGACAATGATGCCCTCTCTCACCACTCCTATTTATTATAGTATTGGAAATTTTGGACAGGGAAATCAGGCAAGAGAAAGAAAGAGTACTCAAATAGGAAGAAAGGAAGTTAAACTGTCTTTGCTTACAGATGAGATGATCCTTTATCTAGATAACCCCATCATCTCAGCCCAAAACCTTCTTAAGCTGATAAAGAACTTCAGCCGTGTCAGGATACAAAATCAATGTGTAAAAATTGCTAGCATTCTTATACACCAACAACAGGCAAGCTGAGAGCCAAATCATGAATGAACTCACATTCACTGTTGCCTCAGAAAGAATAAAATACTTACAAATACAGCTAACAAGGGAAGTGAAGGATCCCTTCAAGGAGAATGACAAACCACTGCTCAAATAAATCAGAGATGACACAACAAAATGGAAAAACATTTCATGCTCACTGATATGAAGAATCAATATTGTTAAAATGGCCATACTAGCCAAAGCAATTTATAGATTTGATGCTATTTGCATTAAACCACCACTGACATTCTTTGCTCAATTAGGAAGAAACTATTTTAAAATTTATATGAAACTAAAAAATAGCCCAAATAGCCAAGATAATCCAAAGCTAAAGTAACAAAGCTGGACACATTACCCTACCCAATTTCAAACTATACTACAAGGCTACAGTAACCAAAATAGCATGGTACTAGTACAAGAACAGATACAGAGATCAATGGAACAAAATAGAGAACTCAGAAATAAGACTGCCCACCCACAGCCATCTGATCTTCAATAAACCTGACAAAAACAGGAAAGGATTCCCTATGTAATAAGTGGTGCTGGGAGAATGGGCTAGCCATATGCAAAAAATTGAAACTGGACTCCTTCCTTACACCATATGCAAAAATCAACTCAAGATGGATTAAATGCTTAAATTTAAAACCAAAAATGATAAAAACCCTAGAAGAAACCCAGGTAATACCATTGAGGACATAGCCATGGGCAAACATTTCATGAAAAAGACACCAATGACAATTGCAACAAAAGCAAAAATTGGCAAATGGGACACAATTAGAGTTTCTGCATAGTGAAAGAAACTATCATCAGCATGAACAGACAACCTACAGAATGGAAGAAAATTTTGCAATCTATCCATCTGACAAAGGTCCAATATCAAACAGCTACAAGGAACTTAAAGAGATTTACAAGAAAAATTCGACCCCACTAAAAAGTGGGCAAAGGACATGAACAGATGCATCTCAAAATAAGATGTACATGTGGCCAAAAAGCATATTAGAAAAAGTTCAGCATCACTGATCATTAGAGAAATGCCAGTTAAAACCACAATGAGATACCATCTCACACCTCTCAGAATGGTTATCATTAAGAAGTCAAAAAACAACAGACGGCCAGGTTGTGAAGAAAAAGGAAGGTTTTCACTCTGTTGCTTGGAATGTTAGTTTAACCATTGTGGAAGACAGTGTAGCAATTCCTCAAAGACCTAGAGGCAGAAATACCATTTTACCCAGCATTCCCATTGATGGGTATATACCCAAAGTAATATAAATCATTCTGTTAGAAAGATAGATGCACGTATGTGTTCAACACAGCATTGTTCCCAATAACAAAGACATAGAATCATTCCAAATGCCTATCAATGATAGAATGCATAAAGAAAATGTGGTACATATACACCATGGAATACTATGCAGCCATAAAAAAAGGAATCAGATTATGTCTTTTGCAGGGACATGAATGGATCCAGAAGCCATTATCCTCAGCAAACTAATGCAGGAACAGAAAACCAAACATCACATATTCTCACTTATATGTGGGAGCTGAATGATGAGAACATGTGGACACATGGGGGAGAAAAACACACACTGGTCCTGTTGGAGGTTGGGTGGTGGGAGGAGGGAGAGCATCAGGAAATATAGCTAATGAATGCTGGGCTTAATACCTAGGTGATAGGATGTTCTGTGCAGCAAAGCATCATGGTACAAGTTTATGTAACTAAGTTTCATAACCTGCACATGTACTCCTGAAATCAAAAGTTGGAAATAATACAAAAGATGTTGTAAGATAAAGAAAAAATACTATTTTATATTTGCTAGAAGGCCTTTCGAGAAAATAAGGTAAAGACGGTTATTACGAAATCTTGCAATGTAATTTACTGTTTGCTACCTCTTCATATATAGAGACACACAAACATATATATTTCAAAATTTGAGCATCAGCCTGTAGTTCATTTGATATAATACCATATCTGAAAGACTGTATACACAGTGGCTCTATTGTATTTGGGTAACAGATGCAAGTACTTGCCACCACTGAATATTTCCTTGGAATTGCTAAATCTTTATGGATATTTTCATATGAGGTATGCAGTGGTCATTTTACACATCAAATACAGCCTAAATGAAGAGATGACTGCTCACGTAGAGATGGCTGTCCATTTCCTGTGTGACAAAATCCTTGTATCTCTGTATAGAATTATAAATCAAGACAAGGAATGTCTATTGTCTCCCCAACTTCTTTCATATAAATAGGATCGTTCTACTTCGAAAGGTAATTCATGACCAGGACACGTGTTTGTGTATTTGTGTGTTTGTGTATATATATATATTTTTAAACAGCCCTATGTTTTAATGATCAGAGATTCTTAGCTCTTAGATGTCAGTGTCTATTTTAGAAGATAGTGTGAATATTTGTCTTTATCCATGTCCTTACAAATAAGTACCTTGGTGATAAGTTTAAGTGGCTGTGTCTGGAAGTGCTAGCCAAGTGACACTGTAAATGAGAAGTCTAATTTGGTGTTTAATAGAATTGGCAATTCTAAATTAAATTGTCTTGTATGCTTCCTTACTAAAACTCTGTAACTCTCCAGGAGGAAAATGTTTTAGAGTATTAGCCCATATAACATATTTATTTTTATGTACTGCTTTCAGACTCTGTTTGGCCCTAGGGAAATAATTATTAATATGATAGTACTTTACCTCCCAAAGAGATAGCAATCTGATGTGAGGACACCCATGTAGCCAATAAATCTAGTATAACTGAAAGGATCTATCATTGTTCTTAGCACAGACTAGCTTCACTTATGCTGACCTCAAGAATCAGTGAAAGATTTACCAGAATGAATAACTAGGGCCAAGTGTGGAAAGATGATTCTAAACAAAACGAAATGCTCCCATGTGCTTTAAGTGATGAGAATGTGTTTTTTATCGCCTCAGAAAGAAATCCTAGACCCTTTAGCTATCAAACCCCTATACCTACCCTTCACTCCCAGCCATGTGCAACTACCAATACATGTTCTGTCTCTATAGATTTCCCTATGTACCTTTATAAAAGTGAAATCATATAACATGTGTAAATACTTTTATTAATAGTCATTCTGACTAATATGTAATCTTCTGGGACTGGCTTCTTCCAATTAGCAAAATGTTTTCATTGAACAGTTACTGTATGACCCAGCAATTTCACTCCTAAGTATATATCCAATACCAATGAAAACATATTCACATGAAAGTTTCTACATGTATGCTTATAGCAGCATTATTCATAATAGCCAAAAGGTAGAAACAACCCAATGTTCATCAAAAAACAAATGGAGAAATTAAATATACTATATCTGTATAATGGAATATTATTCAACTATAAAAATTCATGGCATGCTGATACATGTTACATGTTTCTTTATTGCATTCTGAAACAGAATAAAGAAGCTGAAACAGGTTAGAATTGCAATTAGCACCAGCCCTTGTTGACCTGAACTTGCATTGTTGAGAGATATGCTGTCACTCTCCTTCCAAAATCTTCCCTGAAGTTTCTCAGATCATAGACCTGAGAAAATATAAGGCTATAAAATTGGCTGTGAGTCTGACTAGTTTACCGTGTTGAAGAGAGATGAAAGAAAAAAGTAATAGAAATAAATTTAAAAAACAACAATTCCAGAGGACAACTATCCATGACAATAGAGAAAACAAAAACTCTTCATTTAAGCTAGCTAGGCAAAAGTTCTTCCTATGCCCATACTATGAGAAGTCCTGTGGACACCCAGAATAGAGGATGAAAATGGTAGTGAGTACAGTATGGGAAACAATAAAATTCCCTTCCTTATTCAATTGTCTGCTTCAAGTGTTTTAAACTTTTCAAGTTTTATATTATATTACATCTTTGTTAGTGCCATAACCCTGACTATTCATTTCTATGACACAATTAATATTTATCATTATATTATTTTGTCACAAGGTTTAGAATTAAATTTGGTCTCTGTCATTTCTCTCTCTCTCATTTGTCTCTATCTTTCTCTTTCTTGGCGAACTCTTTATTCTTATCGAGGTTAAAAGAGTTCATTGATTTCCATGTCCATTTTGAAGAACTTAATGACATATTCCTTTTGCATCCAAATTCCAACCTTATGTACCTCTCCTTTGACATTGTCAGTAAAAATTTTAGATGCAGATAATTTTTTGAAACAGTAAATGAAATTAAAGAAAATATAGTTCTATCACTCATTTTGTAGATCAATGAAAAATGGCCAAAAGAGGTGTAATAGCCAAGACAGTCAGATAGAAGAAAACAAGCATCAGAACCAGTTGTCTTAACCCTTATTTAATGCTCTTAAAGTTCTTCATCTCCCACCTGTTGTAAGAAACTTCATATACTTCAAGATATGAAGGCTTCAGAAATTGTCTGTCTCTAATCTATAAGCTGAGAACAATTTCTCCATGAATGTTTACTTAGGAAGCACTACAGAGCCCATTTGACTGAGATTTTTCTCCTACCCCATTTAGTAAATTATTAATGATCATTAATTTAGTATGACTGCTATACCTGCAGTCCTTTCACCTCTTCCCAGAGATCCCTCAGCTCAACACTAGATGTTGGTCTGGCAGCGTTTTCATTCCATATGAAGTGGCTATTGTATCATCACAGTCAACAAGTTTGTAAGAATCTAGGTTTCAATTCAGAGTTGAATGTTAAAATGACTTAAAAACAATGGAATACCCTTGAGTACCAATACCCTCCAAATCCCCTCTTCCTTCTTAATTCCTACCCATTCACTGGTGCTTACTGTGAAAACACTATTCGAGTCAACATTTATTTGTTGGATAAAAGCATCTGTTAAAAGCCTGGGAGAATAAGAAAAATGTTCAAGCGGTACTTGATGGTAAGGAAGAGAGAGTAGATGTCTCTTTCCAAATTAATAGGAAAAAAAAATAAACCCTATTTTAGTTCCATGAGGTACAATGCTTACACCTGAATACAGAGATGACTGTAGAAGAATCATCTGCAAACCATGGTAAAAATACAGATAAACAGGCTCCATTTTTCAGAAGTTCTGATGCAGGAGACTGAGGATGAAGTCAGAGAATTTTATTTTTTTTAAGTGCCCCCAGGCAATGCTGACACAAAGCCAGATTTGGAAATTAGTATCCTGTTGAATAACACGGGGGCTCAGGAATATGGGCAACAAAAAATATTTCAAACAGCACATCTAAAATATGAAAATACTTACATAAATACATTATATTCTTATGCTGGAGAATTTTAGAAATGAATAAGGAATGGATTCTGCTGCAAAGAGATTTACAAAAAATGTGAAGACAGGTATACAAGCAAATAATTATTAGTATTTGCATTAATAATAATTATAATTATTAACATACATTATTATATATATAATTATTTAGGGGGTACAAATGCAGAGTTTTTACATGCATATATTGCATAGTGGTAAAGTCTGGATTTTTAGCGTATCCATTAGTTAAATACTGTTTATTTTACTCAAAAGGTAGTATTTCATCCCTCACTCCCCTCTCACCCTCCTATCTTTGGGAGTTCTCAGTGTCCATTATTCCACTCTGTATGTACATGTGTACCCATTGTTTACCTCCCATTCATAAGTGAGAACATGTAGTATTTGACTTTCTGCTTCTGAGTGATTTCAGTTATAATGACCCCAGCTCCATCCATGTTGCTGCAAAATACATGTTTATTCTTTTTTATGGCTGAATAATAATCCATTATATATACACACAATGCATTTTTTTTAAATCCAGTCCTCCATTGATAATTAGATTGATCCCATATCTTATAAATAGTGCTGCAATAAACATACAAGTGTTGGTATCTCTTTGATATAATTATTTCTTTCTCTTGGGGTATATGTTCAGTAGTGGGATACCTGGATTGAATAGTAGTTCTGTTTTTAGTTCTTTGAGAAATCACCATACTGTTTTCTGTAAAGAATGTCCTATTTACTTTCCCACCCAAAGTGTACATGCGTTCATTTTCCTCTGCATCCTTGGCAGCATGTGTTGTTTTGATTTTTAAATAACAGTCATCCTGACTAGTGTAAGATGGTCTTTCATTGTGGTTTAATTTGTATTTCTCAGATTATTAGTGACATTGAGCGTATTTTTCATGTATTTGTTGGTTTCTTGTATGTCTTCTTTTGAAAATTGTTAATGTCTTGTACACTTTTTCATAGGATTATTTGTCTTTTTTGTGTTGAGCTGTTTGAGTTCCTTCTGGATTTGGGATACTAGTCCTTTTTTGTTTTGATGCATACTTTGCAAATATTTTCCTCATTTTTTGGGTTGTTTATTCCATTCATTATTTTTTGTCGTGCAGAAGCTTTTAAGCTTATTTCAATATTATTTGCCTATTTATGTTTTTGTTGCATTTGCTTTTGAAGACTTGATCATAAATTCTTTGCCTTGACTAATGTCCAAAAAAGGTTTTATTAGATTTTCTTCTAGAATTTTTATAATTTCAAGTCTTATATTTAAGTCTTTAATTCATTTTTGTGTGTCATGAGAGGTATGGGTCCAGTTTCATTCTTTGGTATATGGCTATCCAATTTTCCAGCCCTCATTTATTGGATAGGGTGTCCTTTCCCCAGTGCATCTTTTTTCTCCCTTTGTCAAAGATTAGTTGATTTTAGGTATGTGGCTTTATTTCTGCATTCTCTCGTCTCTTCTATTAACCCATGTGTCTATTTTTATGTCAGTTTTATGGTCTTTGAGTTATAATAGCCTTGTAGTATTATTTTAAGTGGGGCAATGTGATGCCTCCAGCTTTGTTCTTTTTGCACAGGATTTGTTTGTCTATTCAGGGTCTCTTTTTAGTTTCATATGAATATTACGATTGTTTTCTCTAATTGTGTGACAAAGGATGTTGAAAATTTGATGGGAATTATGTAAATATGTAGATTGCTTTGGGAAGTATGATCATTTTAATAATATTGATTTTTCTAGTCCATGAGCATGGGATGTTTTTCCACCCATTTGTGCCATCTATGATTTATTTCAACAGTAATTTATAGTGGTTTATAACTCTCCTGATAGAGCTATTTCATCTCCTTGGTTAAATATGTTCCTAGGCAAATTTTTCTGTAGCTATTATAAATGGGACTGCCTTGATTTGGTCTAAAGCCAGATTGTTAGAGCCAAATCAGGAATTAACTCCCATTCACAATTGCTTTGAAGAGAATAAAATACCTAGAAATACAGCTAAGAAGAACAGTGAGAACTACAAACCATTCTTCAAGGAGAACTATAAACCACTGCTCAAGGGAACCAGAGAAGACACAAAACAAATTAAAAAAAAAATTCTATGCTCATGGATAGGAAGTATCAATATCGTGAAAATGACCATACTGCTCAAAGTAATTTATAGATTCAATATTATTCTCATTAAACTACTATTGACATTCTTCACACAATTAGAAAAACTGCTGTAAAATTCATATGGAACCAAAATAAAGGCTCATATAGCCAAGACAATCTTAAGCAAAAAGAGCACAGCTGGAGGCATCATGCTGCCAGACTTCAAATTACATTCTAAGGCTACCATAACCAAAACAGCATAGCACTCTTTGACAAACCTGACAAAAATAAGCAATGGGGGTAATAATTCCCTATTTAATAAATGGTGCTGGGAGAACTGGCTAGCCATAAGCAGAAAATTGAAACTGGACCCCTTCTTCACACCTTAAACAAAAATTAACTCAAGATGGATTAAAGACTTAAAGGTAAAACCCAAAACTATAAAAACTCTAGAAGAAAATCCAGGCATTACCTTTCAGGACATAGGCAGAGACAAAGATTTCATGATGAAATTACCAAAAGCAATTGCAATAAAAACAAAAATTGACAAACGGGATCTAATTAAAGAGCTCCTGCACAGCAAAAGAAACTATCGTCAGAGTGAAATCAGGCAACCTACAGAGTGGGATGCGATCCATCCATCTGACAAAGGTCTAATATCCGGAATCTACAAGGAACTAAAACAAATTTACAAGAAAAAATCAACACCATTAAAAGGTGGGCAAAGGACATGAACAGACACTTCTTAAAAGAAGAAATTCAGGCAGCCAGCAAACATATGCCAAAAAGTTCAACATCACTGATCGTTAGATAAATGGAAATGAAAACCACAGTGAGATACTATCTTATGCCAGTCAGAATGGTGATTATTAAAAAGTCAGGAAACAACAAATGCTGGTAGATTGTGGATAAATAGGAAAACTTTTACACGGTTGGTGGGAATGTAAATTAGTTCAACCATAGTGGAAGATGGTGCAGTGATTCCTCAAAGACCTAGACACAGACTACCATTTGACCCATCTATCCCATCACTGGGTGTATACCCAAAGGAATATAAATTATTCTATTACAAAGATACATGCACGCATATATTCATTGCAGCACTATTCACAATAGCAAAGACATGGAATCAACCCAAATGCTCATTAGTGATAGACTGGATAAAGAAAATGTGGCACATATACACCATCGAATACTATGCACTCATAAAAAAAGGAATGAGGTTATGTCCTTTGTAGTGACATGAATGGAGCTGGAAGCCATTATCCTCAGCAAACTAACACAGGAACAGAAAATCAAACACCGCATATTCTCACTTATAAATGAGAACTGAATAAGGGGAACACATTGGCACAGGGAGGAAACAACATACACTTGGGCTTGTTGGGGTGGTGAGGGAGGGAGAGTATTAGGAAAAATAGCTAATGCATGCTGGGCTTGATATCTGGGTCATGGGTGGATAGATGCAGCAAACCACCATGGCACACGTTTACCTATATAACAAACCTGCATATCCTGCACATGTACCCCAGCGCTAAAAATAAAAATACTGCCTTGCAGTAGCACAAGGCAGCACAGCTTTTCCACATAACAAATGTGGAAGACTTTTAGAGACTATACATTTACATTAGGCTTTCCTGAAACATTTCTTTAGAAGATGTTCATCATGCTTAAATAGTTTGTATTCAAATAAAAAAGCCATGTTTTATCTACAAATTTCATTTTAAATGCATCTTCAGGTAATAAGACCGTATTGGCTTACATAACGTGAATGAGGATTGAAGGAGGGGGATATGAAGGAAGAAGACTCAGTGCCTACTGCAGTGTGGTAGGCAAGTGGCAATAGGGTGTGAAAACCAATATTGAAGTAGAAGTGTAAAAGAAGCAGTTTACATAAGTAGTTGTAAAAAATGAATGAAAAATATGTTTTATGTGACTGAATTTTAGAATAGAAGAATCCATCATGTAATCAATAAGTTTGCAATTTATTATTAGAGAAGTATTACAGGTGCACTATAGATTATTGTAAAATATAGAACATGAATAGTAAAAGAGGAGAAAGTCACCCTAGACCCCTCATGCTTTTTTTCTTTTGTATAGTTTTCTGGTTATTTTGCTTATTTTTTAAAAAATCATGGTCATATAATTTTTCTATCCTCCATTTCAAACATTACATGACATTTTTAATATTATAAAATCTATTTAGAAATACTAATGGCTAAATAGTAGTCCATGGTGGAAGTCTATCCAATTCTACTTGATATGGTAAACATCTGACAAATTCTATCATAAATTAGATATTCACGTGGTTTCCATATTAGGCACATTATAAACAATACTACAAAAATATTTTTGTGCACAACCTTTTATTCATTCATATTTATAAGTTTTTAAATGGAGAGATGCTATAATATATCATGGTTAGATTTTATTTTTCGGGATACATATTAATAAAATACTTGCTAGAAACTGCCGTTCCTGGCCTGTAACAGTAGCTTTAGGTATTATTATTTTAAGGGATATTTGGTAACATTTAATATCAAGGTTTTGAGCCTGAGGATGAGGAAATTATAGTTCTTTTGGTGAATCTCTCAAAGTGTGGAAAACAGCCGATTTGAAGGAAAGAATGAAGTCAAAGAGTACTTCTAAATTGTATACGTTAAGTGAAGAAAAAGTGGCAATGATTACAGCAAGGACTCTACCATTGAGAATAGGACTGGCTTTCCCAAGCATTAAAAGACAACACACTTCCTGCTGTTTGCTTGTTTATACCTGCTGTGCCTCACCTTTGAGATCAAACTGACAGTCCACTTGAAAACTGGATTTAAGATGTAATTATTAAATGCAACAATTTACATTTCTGGAAAGTAAACACTTGCTTGAGAAAAATCAAGACTCTTATATAATTGACACCTTAAATTTTGCATGTCAAATATCTCCAGGGGCATCTGATGGCCTGAGTGGTGAGTTTGCAAATAAATTAGTTATAACCTGACTTGAGTGAAAGCTTTTTTTTGAAACAGAGTCTCGCTCTGTCACCCAGGCTGGAGTGCAGGGGTGCAATCTCTGCTCACTGCAACCTCTGCCTCCTGGGTTCAAGCAATTCTCCTGCCACAGCCTCCCAAGTAGCTGGGACTACAGGTGTGTGCCACCATGCCTGGCTAATTTTCGTATTTTTAGTAGAGACGGGGTTTCACTACATTGGTCAGGCTGGTCTCAAACTTCTGACCTCATGTGATCCGCCTGCCTTGGTCTCCCAAAGTGCTGGGTTTACAGGCATGAACAACCCTGTCCAGCTGCAAACTTCCTAAATTAAAATTTCAGGAAAACCAAATGACGATAAATTTGAGGAGCTATGCCATACAATAAAATAAATTTTAGACGACATGATGAGTTTGATGTAATAAATGAGTTAACAAATAACAAAAAGTCAAAAGCAATTATATGTGAATTTTATTGGCCCTAGTTTAGAAAATAATCATGTATTAATACAAGCAAAGTAAGCAAATTGATATATAATTAATTATTAAAAATATTAATTTCTCTAAACCAATGGGATCAGAGGATATAAATATATAATTCTATAAAACATAAAGGAAATATAGTTAACTCACTAAAAGACAAAAATCACATTTTCAACCTCACTAATAATCTCAAGTTATACAAATTATTATGTAGCTTCATTATAATTTTTTATCTATCAAAAATATTTTTTAGAAAAGATAAACATTTTTTTAAAAAGATAATGTTTATGAGAAGGTTGTGAAACAAGCTGTCTTAAATATTGCCTGAGGAAAGATATAACTTGTCTGAAATTACCAAAAACAATCTGTCAATTAGTATGACAATTGGTCCAAATACTGTTAAAGTCTCTTTAAAGGTATTAGTCATTTTTAGAAATAAGTTCTAGGAAAATAAGAGATGAAACTTATTTTAAATTTTTAGTGATTTCCTGAGACATGATTATGAGGCAATTCTGGTGACCACACTTTTAGGAGTCACTGTTTTAGAGAAAGTTTGTATTTCTACCTAAAGACATGTACAAGCTTCTTCACTAGGATATTGTTTGTTGCAGATGTAAAAATTGTAACTATAAATAAAATACCAACCATAAAAAGATGGGTACTAGGTTGGAGTATAATTATAAAATATAACTCCGCTGTTAAGAAGAATGGACTAGGTCCTGGAACAATGTTGTGGAATCTTGAAGTGTACTGTGTCCTAAGCAAGTTTCAGAGGGATACATATTGTATGCTATTTATTTAGTTTTAAAAAGCATAAGATATTGTATATGATTTACAGGTACACAGTAGCAAATGTAAAATAAAATGACTTAGAGATAAGAATAAAATTCATGGCAATTTTGCCCCAAAGAAGGATTTCACATTAAGACTGGAAATGGAGGCAAAGACACTTAAACTTTATCCACAAATACTTCCTATTTTAAAATAGGATTTGAAGCAAATATATAAAATGAGCATTTTCAAAACTTGATGTTGGGAATAGGTGATTAATTTATCATTTCAAGTAATATTTAGCATCCATCTGTTAACAAGCAGGCAGTTTTCTAGGTTCATACAATTCAGTTTAGAGTCTAGCAGAGAGAGACAGTCGATAAACAAGTGACTGTAGTAACTAAACATCAGATGAGGATTAAGTACTAGGGAGATAAAAGCAGAGTAACAGAAACAGAAAATTTAGAATGAAGAGGGTAGGGAAAGAGTTATGTATTGTTTAGGAGAATTAGGCTGTGACAGGGATATTTGAGAAAGGGAGAGCGAGCGAGCCCAGGAGCACTATGTAGAGGAATAGTACTTGCAAAGGGTTTGAGACTTGTATGTCTGAGGAAGAGCAAGGAGCCTCATATAATTTGGGTGGACTGATGGGGGGAGTAGAGGAGAAGGAGATGACATCAGGAAAGTAAGAAGTCATCAAGTTATTTTTATAATTAACTCTTTTAATCAAAATGTAGCACATACGGATATAAGCGAACAAATTGTAAGTGTTTGGATAGATGAGTTTTCCAAAAAAGGACATGGCTATAGGGACAAGATGGTCAACTAGACATAGCAAGGAAGCGCCACTCCCACTGAGACAGACCAAAATATCAAGTAAACCAACATTCTTTGAGCAGACCTCAAAGAGAAAACACCAAGAGTGGATAAAGAGGTACAGACTCTGAGGCTGCAGAGCGAGGAAGTTAGGAACACTGCACAGGATACCAGAATATCTCCTAAAGAAGGGGTGAGCGAAGAGATTGATGGCCTAATTTTACCATGACCCTTTAGGATCCCAGCTTTAAGGAGACCCTAGATCTCCCACGGACCTATGGACATTTGAGCTGGTAGCAGAATCTACCTGGAGAGTGGTCAGAATCAGGGCTTCAGCTGCTCTGGAGTCCAGGGGCATTTTTAATTTTTTTGGGCATGGAGCAGCTCTGATGGAGCATAGCCATAAGTGCCCATCCCCCAGGGCTCTTCATGTCTTTCTGAGATGCTCCTGCCCCAACTGACTGCCAGTTTGGAGATTTCTCAAAAAACTTTAAACAGAGCTACCATTCGACCCAGCAATCCCATTACTACGTATATACCCCAAAGAAAATAAATTCTACCAAAAAGACACTTGTATGTTTATTGCAGCACTATTCACAATAGCAAAAACATGGAACCAACCACCTAGGTGCCTGTCAGTGGTGGACTGGATAAAGAACTGTGGCATATACTACATAGCCATAAAAAGGAATAAAATCATGTCCTTTGCAGCAACATGGATGTAGCTGGAGGCCATAATCCGAAACAAATTAATGTAAAAACAGAAAACCAAGCACTGTATGTTATCACTTTTACACGGGAGCTAAACATTGAGTACACATGGACATAAAGATGAGAATAATAGACACTACAGGACTACTGGGGGGAAGTAGAAGAGTGGAGCATAGATTGAAAAACTATCCATTGGGTACTATACTCACTACCTGGGCGATGAGATCTGTACCACAAACCTCAGCATTATGCCATATTCCCATGTAACAAACCTGCATATATAAATGTGTGTGTGTGTATAATATATGTATATATAGTATATATGTATATATTATATATAGTGTTTACATGTATATATAGTGTATGTATGCATATATATTGTGTGTGTGTATATATGTATATGCCCTGTATCTGAAAGTTGAATTTTTTTTTTTAATGAAAACTCATTAGTGTACCACTTGTAAAAGAGAGAGGGGAAGAAGGAGGGGGGGATGGTGTGATGGTTAATACTGAGTGTCAACTTGATTGGATGGGAGGATGCAATATGGATTCTGGGTGTGTCTGTGAGAGTGTTGCCAAAGGAGATTAACATTTGAGTCAGTGGGCTGGGGAAGGCAGACCCACCTTTAATCAGGTGGGCACCATCTAATCAGCCACCAGTGACTATAAAGTAGGCAGAAAAATGTGAAGCTACGAGACAATGGGTCTAGCCTCGTAGCCTAAATCTTTCTCCTGTCTTCTTTCTCCTGTGCTGGGTGCTTGGTGCCCTCTAACATTGCACTCCAAGTTCTTCCGTTTTGGGACTCCGACTGCCTCTCTTTGTTCATCAGGTTACAGACAGCCTATTGTAGGACCTTGTGATTGCATAAGTTAGTACTTAATAAACTAACTCTCTCTGTCTGTCTGTCTGTCTCTCTCTCTCTCTCCCCCCCCTCCTCCCTCCCTCCCTTCCTTCCTCTCTTCTTTCTTCTTCCTTCTTCCTTCCATCCATCCATCCATCCATCCATCCGTCCATCCATCCATCCATCCATCCATCCATCCTATTAGTTCTGTCCCTCTAAGAGAACCCTGACTAATACAGATGGGGAGGGATAGAGGGGAAAAAAAGAGAAAGCGAGATTGAGAGCAGTGTAACACCTGAAATCTCCTTCTATGCCTCTTACCAGTCACTTATTACTATCCTCAGCACAGGTAACCACTATCCAAACACCATCAATTCATTTGGGCAGTTTTTGATGAGGTAGTTCTAGTTCATTCGTTTTCATTATGTATAGCAATCAGACACGTGCGCGTGCGCACGTGCACACACACGGACACACAATTTCTTCATTCTGCTCTTGCGGTTTTTATGTTCATTGTTTCATTTGAGGAGGAGAACACTTTCTAGTTTTTTACCATCGTGAATAGTGCTGTGATAAACATGGTTTTTGTGAACAAAAGGGGCACATTTCTGTTGGGAATATACCTGGGAATTACATTGCTGCAGCATATTGTTTACGTATGTTTCAGTCCCACTTACTACTTCTATCAGCAGAATGTGAGACTCCCAATAGCTTTACATTTTAACTTACACTGGAATTATTAATATTATTTAAACCATGCTGGTTGGTATATAGTGGTATCTCATTGTGATCTTAATTTGCTTCCTTCTGATGGATGAAATTGGGCACTATTTTATGTTTATTGATAATTATGATATCTTCTTTTAAAAAGTAGATAGTCAGGTCATTTCCTTTTTCTCCTTATTTGGTTTCCTTATTTTCCTTATATTCTTTGTATATCTTAAATGTGTTATTTGTCAGATATATGTGTAAGAAATATAGTTTCCTATCCTTCTACTTGTCCTTTTTACTCTCATAGGAATAATTTGTTGATCAGATAACTTTAAATTAATGTATTACAATTTATTGTTCATTTCCTTTATTAGTAGTACATTTTGTGACCCTTTAATAGATTATTACTTAACTCTAGACCACACTAATATTCTCCTATATCATCATATAGAAGCTTTGCTGTTTTACATTTCACTTTTAAATTTAAAATCCACTTGGAATTGTAGTAAAGTAGGAATCAAAGTCTATTTTCTCTCATATGGTTATATAGAGAGAATATAATTCCATATAATTCGTTTAAAATGTCCTCTTTTCCTTTAATCATTTGCAGTGTATCTTTATCAAATATCAAGTGACCATCTATGTGAATCTTTTTCTGGACTTTTTAGTAAGTGCTAGACGTCTGTTTAGCTTTTCTTGTACCAGCGTCACACTGTCATAATTAAAGTGTCTTTTTAGTAATCAACAAGAATTAAAATTTTTTCTTCACATATGTCCTGGCTGTTCTTTGGGCTTTACATTTTCATATAAATTTTAGAATAATTTTGTCATTTTTCTATAAGAAAACCAGCTGGGATGCTTTTCTGGGGATTATTTCAAATCTAGAGAACATTTGTAAATTGATAAATTTACAATTCTAATTGTTTCTATCTATAAACAGAACATATTCATTGAAATACTCAATCTTAGTTATTTCAATCGTGTGTTATAGTTTTGTGTGTATGCAGCTTTGATTTATTCTTTAAGTATATGTTGCCTTTTTACACTAACGTAAGTGTATTATTAAAAATAGCTTGCTCTATAGTCTTAAGGTGTGTGTTTTCCTAAAATTAATATGTTCAAACGTAATCACCACTACAATAGTATTAAGAGTAGGTCCTTTGGGGAGTGATTAAATCATTAGGCCTCTGTCTTCATGAATGGGATTAGTGCCTTTATTTTTTTTAATATATCCTTGTAAATGAGAGCAATCTTGCTCCTTCACCATGTGAGGACTAAAGAACAGGCACTCACTAGACACCAAGTTTGCTAGTGCCTTCGCCTTAGACTTCCCAGTCTCCAGAACTGTGAGAAATAAATTTATAAATTTTTAAATAAATTACCCAATCTCAGGTATTTAGTTATAGCAGCCTGAAGAGACTATGACAGTTTGTTTTTCTCTTTGCTGTCAACTATTATTTCAGTATTGCTCTTATATCCACTGATACTGGTAAATTCAGTTATAATTATTTGTGTATATTTTTTGTAGTTTTCTAAATATATAATCGTTTTTCTATGAATAATGACGTTTACACTACTTCTCATACAATTTTTATATTTTTATTTAACATGCTGGCAAAGACTATGCAGAGTGCAACCTATAAGCATTCATAATGGGTCTTCACAGGGGAAAAGTTTTTACTGTATCACCATTAATTATGTTCTTCAATTTGATTAGACAGTTTTCATCAGGTTGGAGACATTTCCTTCTCATTCTAGTTTGCTAAGAGGTTTAGGGTTTCTTTTCTTAAAATGAATGCAGTTGTTACCCATTTTATCAAAATACCTTTCTGCTTCTATTGATTTTAATATTTTTCTTCTCTTTTTTCTATTATTGTGATAAATGACATAGTTTACTTTTTAAAGTACTGATTATTGGGAGGCCAAGGTGGGTGAATCACCTGAGGTCAGGAGTTCGAGACCAGCCTGACCAACATGGAGAAACCCTATCTCTACTAAAAATACAAAAATTAGCCAGGCACATGCCTGTAATCCCAGCTACTCAGGAGGCTGAGGCAGGAGAGTTGCTTGAACCCAGGAGGCGAAGGTTGAGGTGAGCTGAGATTGCGCCATTGCACTCCATCCCAGGCAACAAGAGTGAAACTCCGTCTCAAAAATAAATAAATAAATAAATAAATAAATAAATAAAGTAAAAAATAAAGCACAGATTACTTACATAGAGAAAAAATTACCTTTTAAAACTATATAGTTTGCTGAATTTTTAAGAACATTCACAGTCATGTAATCATCACTATAAACAAGATTATTTTTATTACTGCTGGAAGTCTCCTCATATCCCTTTGTAGTGAGCACCCTCCATCACCCCACCAACCTTTAGGAATGGCGGCTTCTTTCAGTATAGTTTGTCTTTTCCAGAGTGCCATATAATTGTATTGTATAGTAATTATACATTAATCCATTCAAACCTTGTTTTTCCACATAATATATTTTCAAGATCCATTTATGTTATGTATCAGCAATTCCTTATGGATGTAGAAAAATTTTTATTTACTGGTTGATGAATATGGGGTTGTTATTTTCTGACTATTATGAATAAAATTGCTATAAACATTGAAGTACAGGTCTTTGTGTGTGGACACAACTTTTTATTGCTCTTGGATAAAACAAGATTGGGATTTCTGGGCCATATGTTAAGTATTTGATTAAATTGGTTAAACTACTAACCTGTTTTCCAAACTGGCTGTGTGACTTTCCATTCCAACCAGAAGTATATGATATCTTTACAACTTTATTGAAATCTATAACCATGCTACACCCATCCCATACTGCTTTAATTGCTTTTTTCAAATGATGCCATGAAGTCATACAAGTTCTCCAAATTTATTCATATTTTTAAATTATTTTGACTATTTGAGGTCCTTTGTTTTCCCACATAAGTTTTTAAATTGCCATTTTCTAAAAAGTCTAATGTAGTTTTGATTAAAATTATGTTGTGTGTATAGATAGATTTTGTGGGAATTGATTTATCACCTACACTGAGACTTTCAATTTGTGAACATGGTGCATAGTTCAGTTAACTTATTTTGGTTTTGATTTCTCCCTTCAATGTCTTATATTTTTCAGCACAAAAATTTTATACATGTTTCTGTACACATTTTGTTAGATTTATCCATAAGGACTTTATGCATTTTAATACTATTTTGTGAATGATATTTTTATTATCCAAGTAATTTTTATATGTTGACTTTG
The DNA here is from genome assembly GCF_000951045.1 of Mandrillus leucophaeus. Lineage (NCBI taxonomy): Eukaryota > Metazoa > Chordata > Mammalia > Primates > Cercopithecidae > Mandrillus > Mandrillus leucophaeus. The sequence goes on from NW_012102876.1 coordinate 688,129, forward strand.
TATTCTTTTTTTTTTTTTCTCTCTCTCTTTTTTATTTTTAAGGTGGAGTCTCACTCTGTTGCCCAGGCTGGACTGCAGTAGCGTAATCTTGACTCACTGAAATCTCCACCTCTTGGGTTCAAGCAATTCTGCCTCAGCCTCCCAAGTAGCTGGGATTGCAGGCATCTACCACCATGCCTGGCTAATTTTTGTATTTTTAGTAAAGACAGGATTTCACCATGTTGGCCGGGCTGGTCTCGAACTTCTGACCTCAAGTGATCCGCCCACCTCAGCCTCCCAATGTACTGGGACTACAGGTGTGAGCCACTGCTTCTAGCCTAATTTTTAATTAATATTTATAATTTTTGTGTTTCTTTGGAATTTTTGGTATGCTGTATCATGTCGTCTGGTAAAAAAAGAGAAATTTTATGACTTCCTTTCCAAGCAGTATGTCTTTACTCTCTCTGCAGTACTGGTTATAATACCTGGCAGAATCTCGAATATGAGTGGTGAAAGAAGAAATCATTGTCTTGTCCCTGATATTAGGGGCGAAACATTCCATCTTTGAAAATTAATTATGAAGTTAGCTGTAGGATTTTTGTAGATACACTTGATCAATTTTTGGAAGTTTTCTTCTATTCATAGTTTTTAAAAAGGTTTTTTCTTATTGTGGTTATCATAAATGGATGTTGATTTTTGTGAAATATTTACTTCTGCTTTGAGATAATCACATGATTTGCCCTTTCAGCCAGTGAGTATGGTGAATTATAATGTTTAATTTTTAATTTTTTTCAAGCCATACATTCCTGGGATAAATTCTACTTTATGATGAGGTATTATACTTTTTGTATATTACTGTATCTGATATGCTTATATTTGTTAGAAATTTTTGCATTCCTGTGGTCTAAATATGATCATATACTTCATAGGCTCAATATTTTAAAATAAAATAAAGATAGAATCCTGGGCTAAATTTTGGCTCAGAATCTGGTATATGAAGCCATCACTTCACTTTAACAATATTAATAAAATACATGTATTATCAATTTACAGTTTAAATTTTTTTATAAACATTATTTTATAATACCATCACAATAATCCTGCAGAAAAATATAATTTTCTTCATTTTTTTTTGATAAAGCAACTGAAATGGGGAAGATAAAATGCCTTGCCCAATTTCTCGCAATTTATTAAGTTCATTATTAGCACTTAGAGGTCTGCACTTTAATATAGCTATTATCCTGAAATATAAAGTGTCTACCTCCAAACTGATTTTCTGCTACCTCTTTGCAAACAGCTTGACTTTTAAGCTCCACTAGATATTGTGATGTAGATGGTTATTTTTGTGCTCCTAGTCACCCTGTTCTGTACCTTCCTTTTTGTCACTTCTTACCTCTGGTCCTGCAACCCTAGCTGTTTAGGGTCTGTATAATCTGCATACCAAGTCCTCCACACATACCCCAACATATCTCAATCATCACACCTGTTAGGCTTTTCATTCACAGCATCATGAAGAATTATATTTTATTGAATCTAAGATACCATTAGTTATTAGATGTACTGATTATAATCGAACCATTAATTTGTATACTGCTAAAAGAGAAAAATATTATTGCAAATGACACTGAAATATCTTCTTACCACATTCATTGTAATTCCACTAGAAGAAAATTCAAAATATGAAAAGATTGTTTCGATGATCTATTACTGTATAACAACCTACCCCCAACTGAGTATCTTAATACAAATAGATATAGAGATAGATATATAGATATAGATATATAGATATATCTTTCATGGTTCTATAGGTTGACTTGGCTAACCCGAGCCATTCTTTCTTGAGTTTTCTTAAGCATGTTTTTTCAATGATAGTAGTGATAGCAATAATTGGAGGAAACCAGGATAGGCATCCCATAGATGGCAGTTGATGCTACTACTGAAGGGGAGCTTAGCTGGAGCTGTTGAAGAGATTGCTACACAAGACATTGCTATATGTATAGGCTTCATACAACATGAAAACTGAGTTCAGAGAGGGAGCTTCCAAAGCATGTTTCAAGAAAGAGGAAGTAGAAGTTGTCAGCATAATTAAGGGCTGGATCTGTAACCAGCATAGCATTATTTCATTTAACATCTATTAATCAAGAAGTTACAGGGTCTCCTGATTCAAGTGCATAGAGAAACATACTGCATTTTGATGGAAGTTTGGCAAGTACAAATATGTTATGCATAGAAATATGCCTTTTTGAGTTCACAAAAAATTGAAGTATATACATAATGTTGTTACTCGTGATTGCCTCTGGTTCTAGAATATTGAAAGAGCTAAAATTCTCTGTAGGATTAAAATTGAAAGGTTGGCATTGTAACAGATTTTTATTTTTTATGGTTTTCTCCATATTTTTGAGTACATTTTAAAATGTATTAAAGAAATATGTTTTGAATCAAAATTGACTGACTGCCCTTTCCCTATTTTCCCAAGGCTCCTCAAAGGATAACAAAAGGGAATAACTACTATTGGAATAATTTATCTGGACATTCCTCAATTCTTCCTGTTTTTCTAAAAAAAAGTCCTTTAGAACACCACTGCTGTATTTTCTTCTTCACTCCTAAACAGGAAAAAACTCTTGTAATAAGAGATTGCTTCTCTAAATCATAGTCCTCAAATTTTTTGTAAAGGAATAATTCTTGCAAAGATAAAGGAAGGCAATGGGACAAGTTAGGTTTAAACATTTTTTAATCTTTTGTATTATATGGGATGATGAGAAGAGACAGGAACTGTGGGAGTTTGGTTGTATTATTTTGCTATTTTAACATTAACTCTTAAGCAGTGAAATCTCTCCTTAGAAAGACTTTGTCCAGGCAAGGCCATGCATCAGTTAAAGTTCCTAAGATCTGCCAGACAAATGACTTCTACTTCTTTCTGCATTATATTTTCACCTAAGAATACCTTTATCCCCCAAAAGGCCACATCCATTAAAAAGGGAAGGGATGGTGTGGGTAACTATAACAGGAATACTATTGATTCCTAGTTAGTAGAAAACATAGTGATGATTATTTCTGTGTGGACACTATAGGCATCAATAATTACTATTAAATTAACTTGAACTCTTCACATTTTTAGTAAAACCATATTGGGTGAAGAACGGTAAATTGGAATGGAGACTTTTGCAGACTTCAAAGTGAAGTCTCTGAGAGTTTGAAGATTGACATGCTCCAAATCTGTCATTGAGGACTTTGTAATTACTCTATGTGAGTAATTTCATCTAAATACTCTCTCCTTGGACCACACTACCTTTTGAAATTCTATCCAAACATGCTATAACAGTAGACACTGGACAAATACGAAATGGATTTTGCGGTGTTTACATTTAACTTCTTTCCTGATTTTCTGTGTGTCCATAAAACTTCAGGAGTGCCACTTATCTTTTTATAGATCAGATTGACACTGAGTAAGGTATACCTAGGGTTTCAGCCTGAATCTGTTATGACAGGCAATAAATCACCTAAAACATCTTTTTGTATTTGATGAGCAATCAAAATCACTCTTATAGAAGCTGATGACAGAGATTATTTTTTTTCTCTCAGTTAGCACAAGTTTTCACACTCACACCAATTTTAGAGTAGTTACTAGACTAATGACCCAATTCAATCAGATGCTTATGATATTTTTTGTCATCAGTTTTGTGATCATGAAGAGGATGAAATGTTAATAGTTCTGACATTTGTTTTTTCATATCTTTTAATACACTAAAGAAAAAATTCTCACTAATATTATAGAGATTTCTTTTACATTGTTTTCTATTCGAAATAAGGGAGAAATTCAGTAACAGTTATTAATAACATTTTTCTTCTAAATTCCCAGAATGTCACCACTAAGAAAAAGACATCTTAGGTAAATATAAGACAAATTTGTTAAACTTCAGCTGGACCTTCGGTACTTCTATTTGTTTTTTTCCACAATAGATACTCGACACCTATCTCTTACACACTTTCTTCTTCTTGGCGGATAACCTGGTGTATTAGTTAAGGTTCTTCAGAAAGAGAGAAACAATATGATGTATATGTATGTGTTTTTATAAACACACACAAACACAGATCTGTATATATGTGTACCTGTATATACATATATATATATGTGTGTGTGTGTGTGTATGTGTTTGTGTGTATTTATACACAGAATTAGCCAGAGTTAAAGTCCAAAGGCAGTCTACTTGTTGAATTCCTTCTTGCTCTGGTAGAATTCTAGATCAGTCTCTGTTCTACTAAGGCCTTCAACTGATTGTATGAGATTATGTAGGGTAAACTGCATATTTAAAATTCACCAATTTAAACGTTAATCTCATCTCAAAAGCACCTTAATAGAAACATCCAGAATAATGTTTGACCAAATATATGGACACCATGGGCCGGGCATATTAACACAAATTAGCCATCATACTTGGTGTCTTACTTTTCTAAAAACCTGCTGCTGCTTCAGAGGAAGGAGACTTTCTACCCTTCAGAAGCTAATGCTCTCTATACCCTTACCCCTCTTCTTTGATTTCTCTTATAACTTGTTCTTTCATCTGTCCTCCCAAACCCCACTTCTATCCCGTTATGACACCCTACTTCAGTCCTTTCAGTCTTCCCAGAAACTCATCAGGTCTCTCCATTGATAAACTTTCTCTTGACCTTTTCAGGGTTGCCCTCATTTCACAGTCCAACTCCCCATTTCTTGTGTTCTCTAATCTGACTGCACTTCCATTCAGCATAGGAAACAACTCTTACAGGTCAGCAGTAGGTTCCTAGTGGCTAGAACAATGAGTTTTTCTTTGTTCTCTTTCTTTGACATTTCTCTGTACCCTGGTCCTGTTATCTTCCTCTTCCCCATTGATTTTGGTTTTCTGTGGTTTTGTCATCCTCTAATCATTTTATCTATTTCTCCTTCACTTGCTTTTCTTCTCCCTGTCATCCCTTATGTAGATGTTTCTCAAGTTCTATTCTCTGTCTTTCCCTTTAATTTCTTTATTTTTTCCTGCCTGGATAAATATCTAAATTTTTATGGTTTTAAATATCTACTTTAAAAAAAAATGTGTTTCTAAATGTATGTCTTCTAAATTATTTCATTCTCCTGTATTTTAGCTTCCTGAACTAAAAATCTTGGAGCTATATGTAAAAAATTTCATTTTCTCATTTTTCTCACTTAGACCAGTAAGCATTCCAGCAAGATCCTAACAAAGAAATACTTCGACTTGAGTCATTTCCTTCATTCTTAATGCCCAGCCATGATTTGAAACTTCATAATCTCTTCTCTGGTTATTTGGTAAGTCCCGCTGACCGTTCCCACCTCGAGTCTCTCTTTTTTGCATCTATTTCTGTAATTTGCTGGAGTCGTCTTTCTAAATACGTGCCTCTCCTTGGTCTGTAGTGATTTTTGTGATGTCTCCTCAAAATGTGGTCCATCCAACATAAGATTTATTTCTCTTTCAATTATTATTGCCATGTGATAAACCAATGCATGCTTAGTTTGTCATTTCTTAAATGAGAAAAAATGAAACTTGAAAGACATAAGCCTGTGGTTGCTCTGATATCTGAAGATAGACCTGCAAATATGATTATAGTCCTGATTTTGGTTTTTTGCTTATCATGCTGTTATACTAATTCAAACTAAGACAGCTTCTAAATAAATAAACAAATAAGCAAATGCCATTGGCATCTGTCATGAGAAATGAGTGCCTGTTGAGTAAAGGCAGTGATAATTCAAAGCAGTAGTTGTCAGCCTGGCTAGATTATTAAAATCCCCAAAGGAGTTTAAAAAAACACTGATGCATAGACATCACCAAAATCTCTGGAGGTGGGAATCTTACACCAGGATTTTTTTTAAGATCCCTAGTTGAGTCTAATCAAAAGCAGATTTGAGAACCAGCAGTTTCCGTTGCTATTTGAAGTGTACATATTTGAAAGTAGTCCACAGGATGTTATAAACACATATGTTTTTAAAAATCAAATTACTTAAAGCATAACGGACATGTTTAATTATTTACCTATGCAAATGTATGAATTTTTCTTAGGAGGAAGTATAGTATTCAGAATTGTCAAACTAACTTATTGCAGAATAGTTTCTTTGTTTCCCCCTCAGCTTTTTTGAAGTATGATTGACAAATAAAAATTGCATGCATTCACGATGTACAAACTGATGTTTTAAGATGCATATACCTTGTGAAATAATTACCACAATACAGATAATTACCATATTCTTTATCTCATATAGTTACCATTTGTGTGTATGTGGTGAGAATACCTAAATCTACTCTCAGCAAATTTCAAATATACAACACATTATTACTAGCTATAGCAATCATGGTGTACATTAGGCCTATGAAACTTATTTATCTTTAAATGAAACTTTGTGTCCTTTAACTAATATGTCCCCTTTTTTCTCACCCCGCAGCCACTAATAACCACCAATCTACTCTCCGTTACTATGAGTTTGACTTCTTTGTAAATTCCACATATAAGTGAGGGCATGCAACGTTTTCCTTTCTGTCAGGTTTATTTTACTTAACATGGTGTCCTCCAGGTTCCCATGTTGTCACAAAAGATAGGATTTCCTTTTTTAAAGCTGAATAATATTCAATTGAATAACATACACCATACTTTATCCATTCTGTTGTAGATGGGCTTTTGTCAATAATGCTGCTATGAACATTAGAGTGCAAACATCTCTTTGATACAGTTCTTTTATTCCCATGGCTATAAACTCAGAATTGGGATTGCCAAACCACATGGTAGTGCTATTTTTATTTTTTTGAGGAAACCCCATACTGTTTTCTATAATGGCTATAAACAATTTACATTCTCACCAACAGTGTTAAAGAATTCCCCTTTCTCCACATTCACCAACACTTGCCTTTCATTTTTTAAAATTAATAGCCATCATAACAGGTGTGAAGTAATAGCTCATTGCTGTTTTGATATGCATTTTCTTGATGATTAGTGATGTTGAACATTTTTATATAATATATACCTGTTGGTCATTTGTATGTCTTCTTTGAAAAATCTTAGGTTCTTTGCCTATTTTAAAATTGTGTTTATTTATTATTCTTGATTTTGAGATGCATGTGTTCTCTAATATTTTGCATATTGGCTTTTTATCAGATATATGATTTGCATTTTTTTCTCCCATTCTTTTGGTTGCCTTTTTGTTTTGTTGATTGTTTCCTTGGCTGTGCAAAGACTTTTAGTTTGCTGTAATTCCACTTATTCATTTTTGTGTTTGTCCCCTGTACATTTGGTGTAAAATTCAAAAAAGCATTGCCAAGACTTATGTTAAGGAGCTTGTCCTTATGTTTTCTTTTAGAAATTTTATTGTTTCAGGTCTTACTTTTAAGTCTTTAATTCATTATGAGTTGATTTTGTGTAAGATGTATTATAAGGGTCTAGTTTCAATCTTTTTCATGGGGACATCTAGTTTTCATGGTATAATTTGTAGAAGAGACTATTCTTTCCTTATTCTGTATTCTTAGCATCTTTGTTAAAAATTAGTTGACTGTATGTATGTGTGTTTATGTCTGGGTGCTGGTTTGTTTTACGCAGAATTCTTTGGGACTAAAATGTTCCCCAGAACACTTTGATAAATATTGATGTAACAGTTTTTCTCATAGGAGCACTATTGGCATTTTGAATGTGGTGGTTATAATGGTAGTTATTGCTAAGGACCTGCCCTACATGTTTCAGGAAGGTTAGCATTTCTGAACCCTGTTTAGTAAAATTCAGCAGTACTCCCCAGTGATTTCAATAATCAAACACACTTCTGTAAATTACCTAGCATTTTCAAGTCAGTGATGCCATCCAAGGTTGAGAACTATTTTGTAGCTGGTCACTGGGCACAAAGAACAGGAGATTAAGTTTGCCAATTGGGAATGTTATTCACTCCAACTCTCCGAGTCTAGATCTTCTCTATTGTCTTTGGCCTATTACATAAAGCCTTGAACTCTGCTGCTATCATAGCTAGATTTGTCAAAGACTCATTCAGAGCATTACAAAAAGCTACAGAGGCCCAAAGTTGTCAGAGAGGTTCTGTCTTGTGCAAATATCATAAAACCTCATACCTCATGGGGACCATTGTACCAGTGACGTGGATGAGATTGTTTGGGCCAGAAAGACCTTGTGATTACATCAACTTTAGTTTGTCTTCCTCACATTTGAAATGGCCACCAGAGATATTTTTTTCTTAAATCACTCATCATATTCTGTCATTCCTCTACTGAACATTCCTTTATTGGTTTTCGATTGCTAAAGATTAAGAGATTAAGATATAAATTCTCGTATGACATTTAAAATAACCATAGCATAATAACAAGTAGACTTCTTTACATACCTCAGCACCCTCACATGCATACACCACCTCTCCATTTCTCCTTCTCTATCAATTCCAGTCACACAACCATTTTCTGACTGAATCTCATTATTTGTTAAACAAGACATATAGTTTACATCCCTAGCTTTTTGCTCTTATTACCTGGAATGGTCTTTTTAATTTGACAACCTGATGAAAATCCTACTTAATTTTTATAACTTCTTACAATTGTTACCTCCTCTACATAAAGTTCTCCAACATTTTTATTTATCAGTCACTTTTCTGTTCATGGCTGCAGACACTATTAGACAACCTGCCATAGAAATCCACCTTAAGATCTACAAAGTGGTGCGTATGGTGGATGAAATCTTTTTCTTTTCTCTACATTCCTATCTGGGCTCTCAGAGGAGAGCACTTCTCTAGACAGTGTGTCCTTTGGCATCATGCTAGAAGGCAGTTCCATCTTCTAGGAATCTCTTTATTGCCCCTGCTCATAAGATAAAGAGTAGTTAATATAATTTGTGAAACTCAGATGTATAGTGAGCAATATTGGAAATATACTTTACCATTCTCCTTGCTCTGACCACCTCATAGATGAGTAGAAAGATCAATGGAAGGACTCTTCTCTGTTTTCTGCTTCCACGTGGTACGAACGCTTGGGTCAAAGTCCTACAATTGCTTTCTAAAGGCAGGCCAAATATCCTCAATTAACCCACCCCTTATCTCTCTCTCTCTGTTTCTTTCTTTTTACCTGTCTCTATCCCTTCATCTGTTCTGTTTCTCTTTGTCTCCTTTCTCTTTTCCTATCTCTGTATGGGTTTTCTGTCAGTTTCTCTTGTTGTCTTCCTCTCTCCTTTTCCTGTAAGTAACTGGTAAATGTAGAAGATCTGAATTATTTGTATCTGGCAAAGTCAGCTCCTTCATTAGGTCGAATGTTCCAAACTGTAAACATGGGTGAATATATAAGGATCCTATTTGATGTCTATCTAAACCACATTCTTCAATCCACTTTTACCATGAACACTGTGTGCTTTGGGGTTAGTAAGCATATGCTTTGCTGATTAAAGGGTTTTCACTTCATTTTTCTTTTCTTGTTTCTAGTTTTCCCATCAAATAGAACCAGTAGGATACCCTCCCTCCCACCTGATCTCCAGCATATTGGTGTATTGGTGGGAGGTGGTTGCAGAGAGTATTGGGAAAAAGGATGGTAGCAGCCATTTTGTGGTTATATTGATTCTGATTCTTCTAAAAATGCAGAATAAATAAGAAAGTTTGAGTCTTTCAGAGGGCTACTATCACAAAGGAAACCAGATTCCATTTAAATAAGACTCTTTTTGGATTAGACCAAAAAAATTAAATATTGATTAGAGAAAGACACCATGGGGAGGAAGGCACCCTCAGTAAGACTTGGTGTCTAGATGTGACATATTTGCAAATGTTTGAGTTTTGAAAGAATATAAATGCATTTGAGACTCTTTACATGCCTTTGTTTTTTTCTAATTCCCATTTTTCCAAAATACCATCCAGATGTCTTTGCTGTGGTCTTTTTAAAATGACAATCTAAACTCTTCTAAGTCCTAGTTTCTGAAAACAAAATCCTGCTTAGTGTAATTTTTGAAAGTACTATAATTATTTTTGCATTTTTTACAGAGAAAAAGCACGTGTAGTTGAGATAATTTGTGATATCCATCTAAAGATGCTGAAGGAGTCAGAGTTGTGCAGAGAAACTCAGATATTATTTGAGAGAAATTCTTTGGGTGGAGACTGAGCATACTAAGATATTAAATGTTAAAAACTTCTGATTTGAATGTCTTTTGACTATAAAGAGTCAGTGATTTAATTTTTTTCCAGACTTAAATTTTCTTATTGAGAGGAGAGGTTTGATTTTTTTCCCTATGTGCTTTTTATGTTGCAAAAGTTATATTATTTTAAATACTATTTTTTTAATGGATTTGGGTGTAGGGGGCATGGTCTCACTTTGTTGCCCAGGCTAGTGTCTAACTCCTGGCTTCATGCAATCCTCCTGCTTCGGACTCCTAATGTGCTAGAATTACAGGCATGAGCCACTGCACCTAGCTCTGGAATACTTTCATTCCACCTCATAGTGTTGGTTTTCCTATATCCTCTGACCAGACACACTGGACTACATGGCAAGGAAAATTTAAGACAAAAAAATGAAATAATATATAACTAAAATCCCTTTATTGTCCATTTTAGACTCATCTTATTATAAACACTGAACCACCCATGCCTCATCCTAGGATAACACAAAGGCTTACTGGTAGTAGAGATTAGGAGACAACATGATAAAGGGAACTTCAGAACAACCATGATTTGTTGTTGGTCTTTTCACCAATGTATGTGTACACACACACACATACACACACACACGCACTCCTGGTTGACCATAAATGTTGTCCTTGTCTATTGGGATGAAAGAACAATATTTGGGGAATGTTGAAGGTAAACTTTTGTCTAATATTCTCACTTTAGCTTGTCTGAAGAAATACTTAAGGAAATTTCTGTAATATCTTGCTATCCCACCTTTCCCCTTACTTTTCCTTTTAGCAATAAGAACAAATAATTGGACTGGTGAGAACTTGTCAATAGGCCATGTTTCCCCCACTGGTGGGTGCTCTGTATTCAGAAAGTCACTGCTCATGTAAGACATAGTCTCTTGTTTGAACTACATTATATTCGCTCTCCAGTGGGTACACATATTATCTGATCTTCTCCAATATACATTGCGTCCATGCAATTAACACACCATCAGAAAAAGACAGATCAATTCCCTGACCTGCCAGAATGTAACCTGTCATTCCCTCTCGCAATTTGGTGCATGAGCAGGTACCTGACAAGGTAGATGAAACTTGTGATATCAAACCGTGGTCCCCATCAGTATGCTTCAAGGTTTAGATTCAGGAGAGAGTAAGATGGTCCATTGTAATACCAATTTAAATCCATACTCTCTAATGCATCATTCCAGAAATCCTAAATTTAGGGATAATTAAACATTTTCTTAACTGTTAATAAACTTATTCTTTGATCTCTCTTTAGACTGCATTTGTGTTTATTTTCCCCATTATTTGGAAACTAGATGAGAAGATGACTGAGGACAGGCTCTTGCTGTTCCATCTGTCTGTAATGATTATGTCCCAGATATCAGCTTACTACATTTACTCATTCTGTCCTTTATTCAAATGTCCTTTATTCAGAATATCTGTATCTGACAATCCCTTCTCAATTTATACGATTATTTCTCTCTGGCTCCTTCTTATGTTCTAATTTTTCCCATAGCACTAATCATACTACCTAAAATTGTATTTTATATTTATTTGATTATTATGTCTTCCTTTTTAAAATATGAATTTCAGGAATTCAGAATCTTGTATTTAGCTGTATCCACAAAGCCTAGACAAAACGTGATATATAGAAAACACCATATACATATTTTTTAACTGAATGATCAAAAAGATAACCTTTTGATTATGTATCTGTCTGATACATCATCAATACTTAATATTTTGAATTTAAATGCAAAATGCTAATGCTCTCAATCATTTCAGGGAAATTTATTTAACAAAGTTTGTGGTTTAAAAATAATTCTCATTATTGAGGTTTTTTTTCCCATGCATCTGATATAAGGAGAGCTACTGACTCATTTAATATGTTTTAACCTATACTTTGTAATGCTGTGCTAAATAAGAAGACCAGAAAACCAAAACAGAAAACCAAACACCGCATGTTCTCACTCATAGGTGGGAACTGAACAATGAGATCACTTGGACTCGGGAAGGGGGACATCACACACCGGGGCCTATTATGGGGAGGGGGGAGGGGGGAGGGATTGCATTGGGAGTTATACCTGATGTAAATGACGAGTTGATGGGTGCAGCACAGCAACATGGCACACGTATACATATGTAACAAACCTGCATGCTATGCACATGTACCCTAGAACTTAAAGTATAATAATAATAAAAAAAAAGAAGACCAGATGTGTTCCCTACTCTCATAAATTTTACAGTCTAGCAAAACAGATAGCTCAAATAACTGTACCATAAAATCAACTTATGTGTAGGTAAAATGATACATTAAATATGCTTGTTCTAAAAAGTCTTTGGCCATCGCATCAGTATCCTTGGCTTTCTCTCCTCTCCTTCTATTTAACTTTCCTCTAATCCTGTCTTTCTGTTCAGTTCCTCTAATCCTATCTTTCAGTTCAGTTCTGTATGCAGTTTAACTGTCCTTTTTGACATCTTGTCACTTACTGTCTACTCATGCCTTCAATGTCTCACCTTACATGCCAAGTGACTTTTGAAAAATGATTTCCTAAACACAGGTATAATAATTTAAGGAATTATTTGTCATCTCCCTCTGTGTCTTATCTAGTTCTTTTGGTTTTATAAGAAATTATAGAATTTTAGAGCTGGAAACCCTTATTGAACATCATAAGACTAGAGCCACTTATCTTTGAAGCAGTCACATGTTTTCTGACTTGACCACAGGCCCTATTCACTCAGCCTGAGTTGTCTGAAGGAATCATGGGGAAGGCTTTGATTCAGTTTTCTGCCCTACTACCCTCTGAAGACTGTTACTTCCTCTATATTCTGGAGATGGAAAACAGAAAGAAAATAAAATAAATGGAATACAAATTCTTATTTGTGTAAATTGTGATGTCAAGCACTCATATTTTCTCAACTAAGTTGCCTTTGCTTTGCTGAATTTTAGCAGCTATTTCCTAGTGACAGCTCAAAATTTCTGTGTAGCTTGATTTTGGGAGCAACAATCTGGTGGAAGGGTCGGTCAAGGCACTTTTAAATCTGAATGTGCCTAGAAGGCACTCTTTTTTATTTAGGTTATATAATACAAATAAAAAGAGCAAGTAATACAGCTTCTAAAATGCTTTTTTTTTTTTTTTTTTTGGTTTTATGTAAGATTTAAAAAATGTCAATGTGGCCGGGCATGGTGGCTCACACCTGTAATCCCAGCACTTTGGGAGGCCGAGGCGGGCAGATTATGAGGTCAGGAGATCGAGACCATTCTGGCTAACACGGTGAAAGCCCGTCTCTACTAAAAATACAAAAACAAAATTAGCCAGGCCTGGTGGTGGGTGCCTGTAGTCCCAGCTACTAGGGAGGCTGAGGCAGGAGAATGGCGTGAACCCGGGAGGCAGAGCTTGCAGTAAGCCCTGATGGCGCTACTGTACTCCAGCCTGAGCAAGAGTGCCAGATTCCGTCTCAAAAAAAAAAAAAAAAAAAAGGAAAAGAAAAGTCAATGTGTTTATAAAATAGTACTACTTTATAAAACAATATTTGATTTCACCTTGGGATTTCATGTAGATTATTTAGGGGCAGGTGCTAAAACTCCCCAAGACTATTTCTAGGCCTTATCAATAACCAAGGAACTTAGTTGATTTGAAAATAGTTTGTTTTATACACAACAAATATTATATATATATATATATATGCTGTTTTTAACAAATATATGTTTTAACACATATATGCTCTTTTAAGTGGTATTTTAAAATAAATATGTACATATATACTGTTTGTTTTTTAATGACTTTTTTTGCAGTACCAATTATCAAAGCTTGAAAGCTAAGGGTATTCAAGATTTACATTATTTTTAAGTAACATTTTGTTAATGGGAAAGTCATCCATTATACAAGGATTCTTTTATTTTCTGCTTTCCCTCCCTTCCTCCTCTCCTCCCTTCCTTTCCTTTTCCTTTTCCTTTCCTTTCCTTCCTTTTGTTCTTTTCTTTCCTTTTGATTGAAAAATAATAGTTGTGTACACTTATGAAGTACAATGTGATATTTTGATTTATGTATATGTTGTAGATAAGATTCAATAAAGCTAATTAACTTACCTATCAGCTCACAGACAGCATCATTTATTTGTGGTGACAATGTTAGAAATCTATTTCTTTAACAATTTAAAATTTATAATATATAACTGCCGTCACTGTGTAGTACAATAGATCACTAAAAGTTAGTCCTCTAGTCTAATTATAACTTTGTATTCTTTCATCAGCATCTCCGCTTTCCCTATCCCTTGGCCTCCCCTAACCCGTCCTCAGTCTCTGTTTTTATGATACCAGCATTTTTAGATTCTACATCTATGGGAGATTATAAGCAATTATCTTTCTCTGCCTGCCTTATTTCTCTTAACATAATGTCCTCCAGTTCTATACATGTTGTTACAAATGACAGCATTTCCTTCCTTTTTAAGGTTTATTATGTTCCATTGTGTGTATACCATATTTTCTTTATCCTTTCAATTGTTGATGGACACTTAAGTTACTCTCAAATCTTGACTATTTTAAATAATGCTGAAATGAAAATGGAAGTGCAAATATCTTTTTACCATACTGATTTCAGTCTCCTTGGAAACATACTCATACATGGGTTTGCTGGATCATATGGTAATTATATTTTTAGTTTTTTGAGGAACCTACATGTATTCTCCAAAATGATTGTACTGATTTACATTTCCACCAACAGTGTACAAGAGTTCCTTTTCTCCACATCCTCATCAACACTTATACATCTTATTTATAGAAGCCATTCTAGCAGATATGGGGTGATATCTCATTTTGGTTTTAGTTTGTGTTTCCAAAATAATTAGAGATTTTTCATGAATCTGTTGGCCATTTGTATGTCCTCTTTTGATAAATGTATATTCAGATCCTTTGCCCATTATTAGTTTTTTTTTTTCTATTGAGTTATTTGAGTTCTTTATACATTTTGGATATTAGTTCCTTATCAGATATGTGGTCTGCAAATATTTTCTTCCAATCCATTGGTTGTCTCTCCACTCTGTTGTTTACTTTGCTATGCAGAAACATTTTAGTTTGATATAATCACATTTGTCTATTTTTGCTTTACTTGCCTGTATTTTTCATGTTGTATCTATGAAATCAGTGCCAAAACCAATATCATGGAGATTTTCTCTGACTTTACTTCTAGTAGCTTTATAATTTCAGATCTTATGTTTAAGCATTTTTAAGAATTTTTTTCCATAAGTTATTGGGGTACAGGTGGTATTTGGTTACATGAGTAAGTTCTTTAGCAGTGATTTGTGAGATTTTAGCGCACCCATCACCTGAGCGGTATACACTGCACCATATTTGTAGTTTTTTATCCCTCCTTGCCTCCCACCATTCCCCCAAAGTCCACAAAGGCCATTGTATCACTTTATGCCTTTGTATCTTCATAGCTTAGCTCTCACATATTAATGAGAACATATGATGTCTGGTTTTCTATTACTGGGTTACTTCACTTAGAATAATAGTCTTCAGTCTCATTCAGGTTGCTGCAAATGCTGTTAATTCATTCCCTTTTATGGCTGACTACTATTCCATGGTATAAATGTACTACAATTTCTTTATTCACTCGTTGATTGATGGGCATTTGGGTTGGTTCCATGATTTTGCAATCGTGAATTGTGCTGCTATAAACGTATGTGCAAGTATCTTTTTCATATAATGACTTCTTTTCCTCTGGATAGATACCCAGAATTGAGACTGCTGGATCAAATTTAAAATCCATTTTAAGTTTATTTTTGCATGTGGCATAATAGGAGGGCCCAACTGCATTTTTCTGTATGTGGATATCTAGTTGTCCCAACATAATTTATTGAAAAGACTGTCCTTTACCCATTGTGCGTTCTTGGCATCTTTGTCAAAAATCACTTGGCTGTAAATACTTGAATTTATTTCCAGGCTCTCTATCCTGCTTCATTGGTTGATGTGTCTACTTTTATGGCAGTACCATGTGTTTTGATTATAATCTATTATAATGTCTTAAAATAGCTTTATAATATATTTTGAAAAAAGACAGTATGATGCCTACAGCTTTACTCCTTTTGTTCAAAATTGCTTTGGCTATTCGTGTTTTTTTCTGGTTCCATACAAATTGTAGGTTTTTTTCTTTATTTCTGTGAAAAAATGATGTTGGAATTTTAATAGGAATTTCATTGACTCTGTAGATAGCTTAGTTTGCATGGACATTTTAAGACTTTCTCCACTTTTATTCAACATAATACTAAAGCTCTAGCCAGAATATTAGGGAAGGAAAAGAAATAAATATAATTCATTCAGGAAGGAAAGAAGTAAAATTGTCTCTGTTTGCTGATGACATGACCTTATACGTAGAACTCCACCAAAAAACTGTTAGAACTAATACATTTAAGTAAAGTTTCAGGTTACAAAATCAATATACAGAAATCAGTAGCATTTCTATAAACTGACAACAAACTGTCTGAAAAATAAATTTAAAAAAAATTTTGATTTACAATAGCCTCAAAAAATAAAATACGAAATTCAAGGAGGTGAAGATTTATACACTGAAAACTATAAAATATTGATAAAAGAAGCGAAGAAGATACAAGTAAATGCAAAAATATCCTATGTTCATGAATTAAAATAATTAATATTGTTAAAATATCCATAGTACCCAAAACAATTTACAGATTCATTAAACCAGTGATTTCTAACCTCAGATTCAAATGCACATGAATGGACTTCGGCAAAGAGAGGAATACCCAAAAATTTAAACAAAATTCACATGGATATGCACTTTATTGTAGAAAAGGCCTGTAATTCTGTAGAGGCATACTGGATTATACTAGTACATATGAACTACATATGCTTAACCGAAACCCCCAATTCTGAAATCTTACTATGATAGCAATTTATTTCTTCCTCACATAAAATTTCAGGGTAATATGTAGCCTTACTTTCTGAAATGGTCTCAGGTTCAGTTTTCTAATTTTTTTCCCCACCATCTTATGATGTTTATTGCTAGGTGGCACAAAAAAGATCAGCATTCCAGCCAACATAGACATCCCATTCCTTTAAAGGCAAGTCTGAAAATTGTACCATATTTTCAGTGAACTCCCCATTAATTAGAACTTAGAAATAAAATCTTCATTCTGGGTGGCCATGTGTTGAGGATAAAGGATTCTATTACAGTAGAGGAAGTAAATAATAGATATTAGGAACAGCTAGCCCTTTCTGGCACAAACATACATTGTAAAGTACTTAGAGCAATACCTCGTAGATAATGAGTACATATTAAATTTTAGCTATTTTAACCATGGATCTATGGTATAAAAACTAGAAAAATCTGGTAGTAGCAGAGAATTCAAGATAATATGACTTATAAATTAATTGCCTCATGTAATATTGTCTTAGTTGTTTTATATGTAATTTGTTTACATTTTGAGTGGATTAAGATAAGCAAATCTAATAGATTTAAATTCATGCATATTTTTCCCTCAGAGCTTGGTATACAATAATAGAATTGTTAGTTTACATAATTCCTGTGAGCTAACTTGGATTTGTGATCATCGAAACAGCATTTTATCTGGTATGAGACTTCAGCCTTAGATATTATTCCCCTACATAGGAATATATATTCTAGATTTGAACTAAAAGAACAATTGTTCTATAGTGATTATCTTGTGCCACTCACACTCCACATTGTTCTATTCAATGCAAGAAAAAGCTTTCTGAATATTAAAAAGAAATCTCATGCCAAGTGAAATATATTTTTGTATATCTGAAGGCACAAGTATGGGATATAATATGTCAATATTTCTAAGCTATCTAAGAGTTAATATTATTACACAGATATTATTATTTATGTTAACTATTTCTACATGACAAATTTGGTAGCCAGATGTCCAATCCAGACTATGGAGCATCTTTGATTTTGAACTTTGTAAAACCTATTTATAAATGCCGTAGGAAACTAGATCCATTACTTTATACAACTGCCACATGCCTAGCACAAAACAGCATTGCTATTTTCCTCATTTGGAATATTTAGAATTAAATATCATTTATTTTTTCCATCAAGATGGAAGGCAATGTGTTATAGTAAACATGACATATTAATTTAATATTTTTTATCAAGAGGATTCAAGTATTAGATTGGGAATTAGAATATGTGAGTTTTATTGTTCCCTTTTACTCCAAGAGCTAATATATATACATATTTTTTAATAATTTATAAGGGTTGGTTTCTAATTCTAATTCTATTTATAACTGTGTGGTCATGGAAGGGTGATTCAGATTTCCAATTCTATGTCATATAATCCAGTTCTAAAACAATCTAAGATTTATAATCCACACTTAATCTTTTGGGGTATTACTATGAAGGAAATATATATATTTTTTTAGGAAAAGGTATTGACCAAGACTTTTGCATTTCAGTTGTAAGTTACAGGAAAACAATTTGAAATAAATTATTAAAATTGGGGAGAAGTTTCTCGGAAGGCAACAAAAACATCTATCTTGAAGACACTTCATGACCAGATGAATCAGAGTGCTAGGTGCAGGAGATAACATGATCAGTCAGTCTTGGGCATATGTCCACTCTTGTGCTTGCAGTCCAAAGGGGAGCAGAAAATAAGAGTATTAGATGCCAACAGTAAAACTAAAATTAGTTTCTAAAATGCTTTTGATCAACAGCTGCATCATTGATGTGAGTTATCTCCTCTTACAAGGGTAAACTTAGTGAACATTTGCAAATAGAAATACTTATGATATAATACAAATACATTAAGATTTTATATTTATGCATTTGTGTGTTCTTATAAGTCTAGATAATTTTCCAAATAAAACCTCACACATTCATTTGCTAGGGCTGCCATAACAAATTCTAAGAGTTGAGTGGCTTAGAACAAAAGAAATTTGTCTTGTGATTCTGGTGGTGGAAGTCTGAAACCAAGAATATGTGGTTGTCTCTTTCTGAAGCCTGTGAGGAAAGGCTCTGTTCAAGACTTTTCTCCTTAGCTCATTATGGCTGCCTTCATACTCACATGTCATTCTCCCTATACACATGTCTGTGTCAAAATTTTCCTTTTTTTTTTTTTTTTTATAAGGACATCAATTATTTTGGATTAGGGTTCACTCAAATAATCTCATTTTAACATGATTACCTCTATAAAAACCTTATCTCCAAATAAAGTCATATTTTTAGGCACTGCAATTTAGGAATTCAACATATTAATTTGGTGGGGCGGGGGTACAATTCTCCTCAGCAACTAGAATGAGACCACATTAAAAATTTCATTATTAATACATAAATTTCAACTCTCTTTTTTCATACTCCACTCTTCACTTTAACGTTTCTAGTTAGTAGAAAATATACTATCTCTTTTTGCATGTCTTTCTCCCTTGAAATATACAGTTTATGAACCCTACCACTTATTCAGTCCGGAAGGGTCAGTCTGCATGGGAATACCTCAGAACCACAGGCTTAATGGATTTGATCTATTCTAGTAGTAGCCTTTTTTTTTTTTTTCCTGGTGCCATTTCTTCCATCACTGACACATAATGTCATTGTTATAAGAAGAATTCCCCCACCCCACCACCCCCCTACCACACACACATATAGTTAGGATGTCCACATTGTCCACTACTCCAGAAGCTCCTCTACTAGTCAGGCAGGACTTACTCAGGTTATGGAAGGCAGGGCCAAAAAAACAAAAAACAAAACAAAAGTCTTTCCCAAAGTGTTATGCTTGGTGGCCATATGGACAGTTAGTAGTAGTGGCCATATGGACAGTTTGGTCTATCAAACTGATTGTCCCTGAGCAACTCATGCTGGTGCATAGCCCTCCACAGTCTGTGGCAATTCTTATTTGGAAAATATCCAGAGGTGCCCTCCCTCTGATTTCCAAAATCACTGTTTTTTACTTGGCATTATATTCTGAATGACTATTTCCATATCAGCCCCTCAAGACCAAAGTAATGAGAAACAAAGATTTTCAGCCTTTTTCACACATTTTTTTTTTTTTTTTGGATACATCTTTCTCCAAATCACACAGCTCTGGAAGTGAGCCTGATTCACCTGCCCAGACTATACCAAATGAGTATCCCTTGGATGACCTTGATTTACTTTCTGCCAGCATTCCTCAGCCTGATTGACTTCAAGCCATGAGATCAGAGAGATTTTACTGAAATTGAGTCTCAAAAAGAGAAAGGTTGACCATAAATATATATACCTACAATATACCTGCAAAAACCAAGAATAAAACAAATTAAAGAAAGGTTGAAATCTAGGACCTGTATTTTTTTCTGAGGCTACTTGGTTTCTATGTGGATATTTTGACCCACTCATCAATTTTATGAAGTAAATAGACACTATCAATTAACCACCACAACTTACCAAAAGAATCTATTCCACACTTTTTTGCTAGAGTGCCAAGGACCCTCTTTCGTTATATGACCTTAGCTAGAGAAACAATCAAGAGATTTTTCCTAGAACAATAAGATGAAAAGGCCCACTCCATCAAAATATAATTTAAAAAATATTTATAGAGATGACTTTCATACAAGTATATATTGAACATTTCAAAATGTATTTAATTATCTGAGAGAGCCAGTAAGGTGTAAAGTAGGTTCAAAGAACATTTGTACAGATTTTTGCAATCAGCCAGAAAATAAATGTATAAATAAATTTGCCGAGTTAAAATACAAAACTGGCTAATATCCTATATGCCAATTATACTATAACCTTTGGGGTTATCTTTTCTCCTATACAAAAATAATCTTAATTTTTTCTAAAAAAAATTGCAAGTTCAGAATTTTTTTTAGTTTAATGAATTTACAATCTTTATAGAATCTATAAGTAGAGTCCTAATCAATAGCAAGGTAAATTTATGAGTACATTAACCTTAAAAATAAGATAACATTTAATTATGTGTTTTATTAAGCAAATCATTTTTATATTATTTTTTGAGTGGCTATATATGTTTGCATTTTTTAAATACTCTTGAAAAATTTGGATAGGTCTATTAGTGCTTGAGTGTGGCACAGAAAAACATAAAATCATCTTTTTGTGTTGTTTCCATATTTTAGATATTTTTTCTTAACCACTCTAAAGTTGTATAATGCCTGTCATAGCTTCATGAGAAAAATCAATCCTTAAAATTTTTTTCTCACAAAAAATTAAAATATTTTTTCGTCACCTGGCATTCAGGTGTTATATATGTTAATTATTACAAGCAACTAAGGCCTTAAAATTTATTATCCACTTGTATGACCACCTTCACTTTTAGCAACATAGTGGACTACAAAAAAATAACAAATGAAAGAGGAAAAATGACATCGAGATGGCACAGTAGGAGGCAATGTGCTTAAATTCCTGAACAACAAGAATTCTGTAGCTATCCACATTTAAAAGTCTCTCTGCAGTAGCCTTGGGATTTAGGTAGGAGTTTTGTGAAACCCTGGTAAAGCACAGGACCCAGGAAGACTGTTTTGAGAATGCAGAACAGCAACCAGGTTGCAGATCCACTGATGACGTTCTCAGGTTCAAACCTAGAATCAGTTCCATTCCCCAAAGGCTTTGGCTACAGCACCATTTGGCCCTGAGCCTACAACCAAAACCATTTGCCAAGGGATCCAGAGGGAATCACGAACACCAGTGTCTCAGCAAGAAAAGATCATTTTCATGCTGACCCTGATCTCTGCAGTGGACCTGAAACTTGTACTGTGGCTCAATTCCAGCCCAGCCCAGTTGAGGTTCCAGCTTAGAAGTGCTCACACCCTTGTGTGAGAGACTTTTCCGTATGCTTCAGCCAGAATCTGAGCCTCCATAAGGGACTTACCAGCCCTCATCCCATAGCAGATCTTAAGCGAACCCAGTCTCACCTCTGGTACCTCTGGTTACAATCAGAAAACTATCCCACCTGTTCAGGGACCCACGAGGATATGTGCACCTGGCAGAGCTAATGAAACAGGCTCACCAACCTCTGTCTCACATCATATTCTGAGGGTGCCCTATTTTGGCTCCAGCTCCTCCTGCTATAATCCATGAACCATTCTTCCCATGCAGGATCCTGCAGGGAAACACATACCTGCCTTACTCAGTGAGATGGGCTTGACAGCCACCATCCTACAGGAGGACCAAAAAGTCCCCTTTATCAGGTCCATTTTCTCCTGCTGCAGTGAGAGACCTATCTCACCAGTGCCAAGACCTCCTGAGAGACACACACCCATCTGAACCAAGGAGATGGACTCCCAAACTCCATTTCACAACAGATCACCAGGAGGCCCAGCTCACCTCCAGCCTCACATGCTGCAGTCAGGAACCTCTCTTGCCTTTTTAAGGTGCTGCTGAGATACATGCACCCATCTGAGCCAAAGAGAAAGGCTCACAGTTAGCCATCCCACAGCAGATCCCAAAAGGGCCCTGTCTCAGCTCTGACCCTTTGTGCTGCAGTTGGAGACCACTCTCACTGTTGGAGAGACATGCTAGGAGATGCATACCTATCTGAGCCAAGGAGATGGGTGCACCAACCTCTACCTGACAGCAGATTCTGAATGGGCCCTCATTCAGTTCCAAGCCGTTTCACTGTAGCTGGTGAATTATCCCACCTATGCAGGGAGCTTCAGTGAGATGTATGCCTGGCAAAGCCAATGAAACAAGTCACCAGCCTCTGTCTAATAGCAGATCCTGAGGGGGGGGCCAGTCCCTGCTCCAACCCATTTCACTGCAGCTGAGGGACTATTCTGCCTCTGAAGAGTAGTGCTTGGGGGGTGTACCTGTCTGGGCCACTGGGAAAATCTCTGGCTCAAGTTTCTGGCCAGCTTTCCCACAAAGCCCAGGTACCCCCACCTTGAGTTTTCAGCAGGTCCATTTGGGCCAGAAAATCATGCTGATTACAGAGCCCTTGTGAGACTTGTGGCAAACCTGTGCTTAGAGCACCAGAGCACCCTCGAGGGTTTAGATGGCTGCAGTGGTGACAGGTTCTGGTAACACAACAATCTGGTTAAAACCTGTAGAAGGTCGAATGAGAAGAATGAGCACAGCCAAAAGCAGATTTTGAAGGTTGGAATAAATATATAATCCCTTGAGGTGCATGCAATATCACATGTCAACAAGAATCAACATTAAAAGAAGTATGATGTCACTAAAGCATCAAAACAAAGCACCAGAGACTGACCCTCAATTAATGAAGATGTGTGATCTCTTAGAAAATAAAATCGAAGTAGCTGTTTTAAGGAAACTCAGTAAAATTCAAGTAAATGCAAAGAAATAGTCCAGAAACTCATCAGAGAAATTTAGTAGAGATAATAATAAAAAAACAGAATATTGGAGCTGAAAAAGACAATGAGCAAAATAAAAAATACAGTAGAAACAATCAACAGTAGAGTCAAACAAACGAAAGAATCATTTAACTTGAACATAAGCTATTTGAAATTACATAAAGGAGAAGGAACAAAAGGGAACAAAGAAAGCTTACTGGATCTATAGGACAATATCAAAAACATAATAAGATAGAACTTTCCAAACATGGAGAAAGATATGAATATCCTGGTACAGGTAGGTCAAAAATCACCAATAAGATTCAACCTAAAGAAGACAACCCCAAGACATGTTATAATCAGACTCTCAAAGGTCAAAGACAAAGAGAGGATTCTGAAAGATGTGAAAGAAAAGAGGCAAATAAACATATGAGAGTGTTCAAATACACCTGGCAACAGACTTCCCAGCAGAAGCTTTGCAGGCCAGGAGGAAGTGGGAACATATCCTTAGGGTGCTGAAACGAAGAAACAGAAAACACTGTCAAGCACTAATACAGCACCTGGGAACTATTTTCAGAAATAAAGTAGCAATAAATACCTTCCCACACAAACAAACTAAAGGAATTTATTACTATCAGACCTGTCTTACAAGTAATGCAAAAACAACAACAACAACAACAAAAAAGGTTGGGGCAATTCTCTAAACTGAGAAAAGGATGCTATCATGTAACAAGAAAAGTATACTTGAAGACATAATAGCCATTGGTAAAATAAGGTATATAGACAAAATACACTTACTTTAATACTTTACTAGTGTAATCATTGTTTGGAAAGCATATCTTTAGTATAAAGACTAAATACAAAACTACTTAAAAAGTATTTACATTAATTTTTTATGAAATAAGTGATATAAGAAAATATAAAATGTATCAAAAATTTTAAAAGACAAAATGAAGTTCAATATGCATTTTTTGTTATTTGCTTTTCTTTGCATTCAAAGTTATCAGTTTAAAATAACTTGCTATGACAATAGAATGCTTTTTGTAAGCCCGATGATAACCATAAAACAAACAGCTATAAAAGACACTAAAAATAAAAAGGGAGGAATTGAAACATACCATTTGAGGAAAAAACACTTATGTACAAGGAAAGACAATAAGAGAGAAAGAAAGGAAGAAAAGGTTTAGTAGAAGACAAGTAACAAAATGGCTGTAGTAAGTTCTTACCCATCAGTAGTTACCTTGAATAGAAATAGATTAAATTGTCCAATTAGAGGACATAGAATAGCTAAATTGATTTTTTAAAAATTATGTGCTGTCTACAAAAAACTTACTTCATCTGTTAAAAACATTGAGACTAAAAGTGGAGATGGAATAAGATATTCCATGCAAACAGAAACCAAAAGAAGGCAGAAGTAGCTATACTTGTATCAGATAAAATAGACTTTAAGTCAAAAACTGTAAAAAGAGACAAAGAAGGCCATTATGTAATGATGAAAGGGACATTATAGGGAAAGGATTTAACAATTATAAATATGTATGCACTCCATATGAGAACACTTAAATATATACAGAAAATATTAATAGATCTAATGACAGAGTTAGACCACAATACAGGAATAATAGGGGATTTTAACACCTCATTTTAAGCAATAGACAGATCATTCAGAAAAAAATGTCAACAAAGAAAGATTAGTGTTAAACTACATTCTAAACACAACAGAACTAATAGACATTTAAAGAACTAATAGAGATTTAAGGAACATTCCATCCAAGAGCCTCTCAGCAGCACATGGAACATTCTACAGAATAGACCATGTTAGACCACAAAACAAGTCATACGGAAGTTTAAAAAATCAAATTGTATTAAGTATCCTTTCTGACCACAGTCGAATAAAGTTATAAATTAATAACAGGAGGAACTTTAGAATCTATACAAATACATGGAAATAACATGCTCTGCAATAACCAATAGCTCAATGAATAAATTAAGAAGAAAATTAACAAAAAATTTTTGAGACAGAAAGGGAAATACAAAATAATAAAACCTGCAGAATACAGCAAAAGTTCTAAACGTATAAAGGACTAAAAATGTACAAATGATATGTTTTGTGTCCCCACCCAAATCTCTTCAATTCCTGGATGTTGTGGGAGGGACCCAGTGGGAGGTAACTGAATCATGGGGGCAGGTCTTTCCTGTGCTGTTCTTGTGAAAGTGAGTAAGTCTCACAAGATCTGATGGTTGCTATAACAGGGAGTTTTCCAGCACAAGCTCTCTTTGCCTTATCCACGTAAGATGTGAGTTGTTCCTCCTTGCCTTCGGCCATGATTGTGAGGCTTCCCCACCATGTGGAACTGTGAGTTCTCCACTAAACCTCTTTCCTTTGCAAAGTGCCCAGTCTTAAGTATCTTTATCAGCAGTATGAAAATGGACTAATACAATCAATGAAGCAACAAGTTGGTTGTTTGAAAAGATAAACACAATTTACCAGCCTTCTGCTAAATTAAGGAAAATAGAAGATCCAAATAAATAAAATCAGGAATGACAAAGGAGTCATTATAAATTATACCATGGAAATATAAAGAATCATGAGAGACTACTATGAATATATATCAACAAATTGGAAAACCTGAATGAAGAAGGCAAATTCCTGGACACAACCAACTGACTAAGATTGTTACGGGGAATTGAATACCTGAACAAACCAATAAAGAGTGCCAAGATTGAATTAGTAATAGAAAAGTCTCCAATCAAAGGAAAGCTCAAGACCTAATTAATGGCTTCCCTGCTGAATTCCACCACATACCTAAAGAAGAACTAATACCAATCCTTCTCAAATTATTCCAAAAAACTGAAGGAGAGGGAATTATTCGAAATTAATTCTAAGAGCCTAGCATTGTCCTGATAACCAAACCAGAAAAGAACACAACACAAAAAGAAAACTATAGGCCAATATCCCAATTCTCAACAAAAAAACAGCAGACCAAATCTAACAGCATATCAAAAAGATTACTCCCTTCGTAAAGTGGGATTCATCCCAAGGATGCAAGGATGGTTCAACAAATGTAAGTTAATAACTATAATACATCACATTTACAGCATGAAGGACAAAAAATCATATGACTATTTAATAGATAACGCATTTGATAACATTAAACATCCATTTCCTGATAAACACTCTCAAGAAATTATGTATAGAAGGAACATACCTCAGCATAATAAACGTCATATATGACAAATCCACAGCTAATATTATATAAGAAAAGGGAAAAGTTGAAAGCTTTTCCTGTCAAATCTGAAGCAAGAAAATGTTGCCTACTTTCACCACATTTATTTAACAGAAAAATGGGAAGCCCAGCCAGACTGTTAAGCAAGAGAAATAAATAAAGGACATCCAAACTGGAAAGGAGGAAATCAAATTATCCCTGTTTGCAGATGACATAATTTTATATAGAGAAAAACCTAAAGACTGCACCAAAAAACTGTTAGAATGAGTAAACAAATTTAGTAATGTAGAAGGATATAAAACCAAAATATAAATTTCAGTAGCTTTTCTATATGCTAATAGTGAACAATCTGACAAAAAAAAAAAAGCAATCCCATTACAATAGATATCAACAAAAATAAAACGTATATAAAAATTTAATCAAGGAAGTAAAAGATCTCTATGATGCAAAGGTACAAAATATTGATGAAAGAAGTTGACACAAATAAATGAAAAAGATACCATGTTCATGAATTTGAAGAATTAATGTAGCTAAACTGTCCATACTTTCCAAAGCAATCTACAGTCACAAAACACCCAAGACATTCTTCACAGACACACAAAAAATCCTAAAATTTGTATGAAACAAAAATAACCTTGAATAGCTTAAGCAGTTTTGAGAAAAAGGAACAAATTTGTAAGCATCACATGATCTGACTTCAAAATATAGTACAAAGCTATAGTAACCAAAACAGCATGATACCAGCATAAAAAGAGCAGCAAGAGAACCCAGAAATCCATGGATTTACAGCCAATTGATTTTTGACAAGAACAAGGATGGGGAAAGGACAGTCTCTTCAATAAATAGTTGTGAGAAAACTATATATCCACACACAGAAGGATGAAACTAGATGCCTATTACTCAGTACTTACAAAAATCAACTCAGAAAGGAGTAGACTTAAAAGTAAGATCCTAAACTATGAAACTCTTAGAAGAAAAAATATACAGAAAACATTTATTTTGTGATATTGGTCTAGGCAAGTTTTTTTGATAAAACCTCAAAAGCACAGGTGACAAAATAAAAACAGACAAATGGAATAATATTAAAAACCTCTGCAGAGAAAAGGAAAAAATAAAGTGAAGAAATAATCTACATTATCTACATAATGCGATAAAATATGCACAAACTATAAATCTGAAAAGGGTTAATATCTAGAATATGTAAGGGACTCCAACATTTCAATAGCAAAAAAAATCAAATAATGACTTAAAAAAGGCCAAAACATATGGATAGACATTTCAAAAAAGAAGACATACAAATGGCCTACAAATATATTTTAAAATGCTCAACATTACTAATAATTACGGAAATATAAATCAAAATCACTATGAGATATAACATCAGTCCAGCTAGAATGATTGTTATTAAAATGACAAA
Organism: Mandrillus leucophaeus; assembly: GCF_000951045.1. NCBI lineage: Eukaryota > Metazoa > Chordata > Mammalia > Primates > Cercopithecidae > Mandrillus > Mandrillus leucophaeus. Next base: position 716,132 of record NW_012102876.1, read on the forward strand.
AAAAAAAAATTACATGACTGTGGAGAAAGGGGAACTCTTGTATACTATTCGTGGGAATGTATATTCATACCGCCATTATGAAAAATAGTATGGAGATTCACCCCAAAGTTAAAAATGGAACTAACATTTGATCTTGCAATCCCACTACTGGGCCTGTAGCCAAAAGAAATGAAATTGGTTTGTCAAAGAGGTATCTGCTCATCTATGTTCATTTCAACAGTATTAACAAGAGCCGAAATATGAAATCAACCTAAGTGTCCATAAATGAATGAAAGGATAAATAAAAATAGGGTATATTTATACAATGAAATACTTTTAGCCATAAAAATAATTAAATGTTGCCATTTGCAGCAACATGGATGAGCCTGGAGGACATTATGTTAAGTGAAATAAACTAGGCACAGAAAAACAAATACCTCATTATCTCACTCATATGTGAAATCTAAAAAAGTAGAGAGTAGAATAATGGTGACCAGAGGCTGGGAAATTAAAGGATATGGAAGGATAAGGAGATGTTGGTTAATGAGTACAAAGTAACAGTTACGTAGGAGAAATAAGTTATATTGTTGCATTACCGATTAGGGTGACTATAGTTAACAATAAAACACTGTATATTTCAAAATAGCTAAAAAAGGATTTTGAATGTTCTCACCAAAAAGAAATGATAAATATCTGAGTTGACGTGTAATTAGCATATTTTTATGGGGTAGAGTGTGATGTTTTAGTACATGTGTACATTGCACAGCATCAACAATATGTGATGTATGCCTATATTAAAACATACTGTACCCCACAAAATGTACAAGTACTATGTATAAATTTAAAATAAATAAAACTTTTTCAAGAGAAAAAACTTAATTTCTCCTAAATTGTGTGCTGAACACAAAAATATACCTATTTATCATGGTAGGAGTTTTATACAACAAATTGGTAAGGTTGTTATTTAATGCCACCACTAATTCACTAAAGCATTAAGTAATTGGTCCTAATCACTAGACCTATAGGTGATGGAACAGGACCATCAACCCTGTTATCTAGGCCCCTAAGTCCACAATCTTTTCCCAGACCATCTCAAAAATACCTTCTTGATAATTCTCAGGGGAACTTATTAGAAGAGCTAAATTTAATGAGGTAATTACCAGCAGTTTGGTCAGAAAACTCTAATAGGATGAAAGTAAGTCTGTTTGAAATGACTAAATGAGCATGAAAGAATGCCAACTATTCTAATTCCATGTAATGGAAAAGCATTGTCTGCTTCTTTTGTGTTTTAAACTGTGCAATAGATATGATAAATTTGAAAAACAAATGAAAGAAGGAGATGCCCTTAGGGTCAGAGTTAGAGTCATTGCAACTGGTTTGAACGGATGATCAAAATTAAAAAAAAAAAAAAAGCTGGGAAGAGAGTGTTAATGAAAGAAGTACAGCATAAAGATGCAGGATAAATCTGGAGTCCTTGATTATAATCATACTCTACCACCAAATCTGCCTGGCCATAGCAGATTAATGTGCTTCTGTAAGCTCCAATTCCTTATTGTGTAAGTTTAAAGTGCTGAGCTAGGTGGTCTCTAAGGCCTATTATAGCTTTAATATTCTTTGAACTCGTTTAGGAGTCAATAATAGAGGACTAACAATATATACACAGTAACATCATTTTCTTGCTTAAAAATTTTCAGTGAATCTCTATTGTAAATATAGCACTGTCATTAAGAAATTGCTTAATTTCTCTGAGTTGTAATTTTCTTCAATTTTGTGAATATTTAAGATTATGTTTATAAAAGTATATCACAATACTCAGGAAATGGTAAGCATTCAATAAACACTGGCTATTGTTATTGACTGTAGGATTTAGTTAATTTTTTACATGACTTGAGTAATTCCCTTTGATCTGGGTTTTGTCTATTTTCTTAGCATTGTCTGTCACCATTTTTTGCCTTATATATCATACTGAAGAAGCACAAACTGCTTATAGTTCTCTTCTGTTCTTTCTTATGCCCTCTCAGGAATACTCAATTTTTTTTTTTCCGTTAAGAGAAAAGAATAAATCTTTCATGAAATAAAGGGCATAGAAAATATATAAAAATGACCGTTCAAAAGCCCAAAGTGATCCTGGGTCTTTGTTTCTCATTCTTGACAAGTTAACATAAAATTTCTTGCATTGGTTTTCCTCTTTAGTCTAAAAATTTGGCCCATGAAGTTGTGTTAAGATGCCTGTTATTGTAAATATTTATGTAGCATTAAATAAAATCTTTGTAGCAAATACACATTATTTAATGACAATTTGCATGAAAAAACAACTCTTACAGTAATAATCTCTTGACACAAATTTTACAAATATTCTTGACTTCACTGACACTTTAATTATCAAGTGACATGTCTAGTCCCAAAGTAGAGAGTATGCATAATCAGTCAATTCACTTCACGTGTTGTCGCTAATCTTAATACTGTACTCCACAACTTCAAAATCTGTCCTCTACCATTGTGGAGAGCAAGATAAAAAGTTTAATATACTTATCATTTAACATTTTGACTAATTTATTTTCTGATGAATTTAAAACTTAAGGCAAATTTTTTGAAGAAGAATTTTTCATTTATTTTAACAGGGATATTGATATCAGCAATTAGATGTCTTGACTTTTTCTGTCAGAATAATCAATTTGCTTGATTTTACCTTTCATGGTCCATTTAATTTCATATTGAAAGATTTATTTTCTTGCCCCCCTACTACGCTGCTTCTTGTGGTGGTTGTGTCAAACAATCATCTATTTTTCTATTTCTGGACACCATAAGATTACAAAATTATTTATTTGGTTGATTGTTTGATGCTCCATCCCCCTTCAAGCCCCACCAAAATGATATAATGTAGCTTATAAGATTATTTAGATGTAGTGGCTCTAGCCTTGGAAACAGCATTTTTTTTTCCATAGAACTAAATTTCAAGAGGAATTTAATACATGGTTTATTTGAAATGAACAACAAAATAGAAAATACAGACATACCTTGGAGATACTGCAGGTTTGGTTCCAGACAACCACAATAAAGAAAAAATCATATGAAAGTGAGTCACATATTTTCTGGTTTTTCAGTGCATATACAATTATCTTTGTATGATACTGTAGTCTCTTAAGTGTTCAAGTCTTTAAAAAGTACATACGTTCATTAAAAATACTTCATAGCTAAAAATGCTAGTGATTATCTGGGCCTTTAGTGAGTCATAATTTTTTGCTGGTGAGAAGTTTTGCCTCGATATTGATGGCTGCTGACTAATCATGGCAGTAGTTGCTGAAGTCTGGGGTAGCTGTGGCAATTTCTTAAAATAAGACAAAGAACTTTGCCACATTGATTGACTCTTCCTTTAACAAAAGAGTTCTCTGTAGCATGTGGTGCTGATTGATAGCATTTTACCCACAATAGAACATCCTTCAAAATTGGAGTCAATCCTCTCAAACCCTGTCCCTGCTTTACCGACTAAGTTTATGTAATTCTTTAAATCCTTTGTTCTCATTTCAACAATTTTCACAGTATCTTCACTGGGACTGAATTCCATCTCAAGAAACCACTTTCTTTGCTCATTCCCAAGAAGCAACTCCTTATCCATGTAAGTTTTATGACATTGTGGCAATTAGACTCCACTTTTAATTCTATTTTTCTTCCTATTTCCATAACATATGCAGTTATTTCCTCCATTGAAGTCTTGAATCCCTCAAAGTCATCTATAAGGGTTGCAGTTAACTTCTTCTGAACTGCTGTTAATAATGATATTTTAACATTCGCCCATAAATCACAGATGTTCTTAATGGCATCTAGAATGATGAATCCTTTTAGAAAGTTTCCAATTTACATTGCTTGGATAGCAGAAGAACTGCTATCTATGGCAGCTATAGCCTTATAATATGCATTTCTTAAATAATGACTTGTAGGTTGAAATTACTTCTTGATCCATGGGCTGAAGAATGGATGTTGTGTTATCAGGCATGAAAGCATTAATATCCCTGTACATCTCCATCAGAGTTCTTGCTTGAGTAGGTGCATTGTTGATAAGTAGTCATATTTTAAAATATTTTTTTTTCTGAAGAGTAGGTTCCAATGGTGGGTTTAAAATATTCAGTAAACTATGCTGTAAACAGATATTTTGTGATCTAGGTATTGTTGTTCCACTTATAGGCACAGGCAGAGTGGATTTAGCATAATTCTTAAGGGCATAAGGGCCCTAGGATTTTTGGAATGTTAACAGGGCATCGGCTTCAACTTGAAGTCTCAGCTGTATTAGCCCCTAACAAGAGAATCTGCCTATCCTTTTAGCTTTTTAAATCAGGCATTGAATTTCATCTATTCTATTAGTTAGACCTTCTGAATATCTGAATAACTTGCTGCAGCTCCTACATCAGCACTTTCTTCTTCACCTTACAATTCTATGTTATGGATACACCTTCTTTCCTTAAACCTCATGAACCAACTTAAAATAACTTCACACTTTCCTACTGCAGCTTCTTCACCTCTCTCAGCCTTTGTAGAATCAAAGAGAGTTAGGATCTTTCTCTTGATTAGTCTTTGGCTTGAGGGAATGTTGTGACTGGTTTGGTCTTCTATTCAGATTACTAAAACTTTCTACATATCAGCCATAAGGCTGTTTTACTTTCTTATAATTCATATGTTCACTCATGTAACACTTTTAATTTATTTCAAGAACTTTTCCTCTGTATATGTAACTTTGTTAACGGTTTGGAATAACAGGCCTTTCTTTATTTATTGGCTTCATGCTTTCCTCACTAAGCTTAATCATTTGTAGCTTTTGATTTAAAGTGAGAGATGTGCAACTCTTTCTTTCACCTGAACACTTAGACACCCTTGTAGGATTATTAATTGGCTTATTTCAATACTGTTTTGTCTCGGTGAACAAGAAGTCCAAAGGAGAGGGAGAGTCCAGGGAAGGACTGCCTGGTGGAGCAGGCAGAACATACATACACAGCATTTATCAATTGAGTTCATGGTTTTATTCGGGCATGATTTGTGATGCTCTAAAACAGTAATGGTAGTGTCAATAACACTGATCACAGATCACTGTAACAGATTCCATATTAATGAAAACATCTGAAATATTGTAAGGATTACCAAAACGTGACATGAGATGGGAAAGAAGTATATGCTGTTGGAAAAATGCTGCCAATAGACTTGCTCTTTGCAAGGTTGTCACAAACCTTCAACTTGTTAAAACACACATACACATACACTCTCTCTCTCTCTCTCTCTATATATATATATCTGTATAGATACAGATATATGGTACACTAAGGCAAAAAAAGATGAAGTATGCCTGTACCTAACACCTTAATCTAAACCAACTATATTTCTGTCATGACACGTGTGAAACAAACCAATATTTCAGGAAAGAATCTCTCAAATTTTCTCTTTGCCTATCATTTGACTGACTTAGCCACTCCATTTTTTCTTGTTGTAAACTGAACAAGCAATTGTATCAACCATCAATGAATAAATAAAAGTTATTTTGAGAGACAAATGTGTAGATTATCATACTCCTTCCATTTACATATCCCAAGAAATAAACTTGATAGGTTCCATGCTCCAAATTTTGTCTCAGCATTAAAGCACCAGCCTTGAATTTCATGTCCTGGATGCTCTTGCTGGGTAAAGTTGAACCACTGACAGCCATGCAATGATGTATAGAATCAAATAGTATTCAGGAAATACTTCAGTACTGACAGGACCATCAAACTTAAGATGAGTATTTATTTTGTGTCAAGTTATTTTATTGTAAAGTAATAAAATCACTTGATTGCTATTTTTCAGTATTTCTAAGAGGAAATCAGTGGACTCACATGGAGTGGAGTGAAGTGAAGGGAACAGATGTTAAATTTTGGACAAACTTGATAGCAGTATTCCAGGAGCAAATATAAACTTGAGAAGACATTTCTCTAAGTTGGTGATAAGGAGGCAAATCTTAGATACATGAGATGTATAAAAGTATGTGTTAATCTGAGTTGACAGAAAGTTCACAAGAATAGAGAAACAGGCAGAATAAAGTAGAATGCATAAAAATAGACACAAATTAATATGGAAGTCTATTGAGTACATGATAAAAATGGCATCTCAAATCACTGAGTCACAATTGACTTTTTAATAGATGATGCTGGGACAATTAGTCATTCGGAATATAATTTTGATCCATCCTTTGCCCTGTCCTTAAGAATGTACTCTGAAAGAATCAGCAATGTAATAATAAAACATCACACCATGAAGGTAATGGAAGAAAGCAACAATTGTAAATGTTTTATTCCCCTTTAAATAAAACATGTTAAATTTAATTGCATTCCTCTTTAACATAGGTGTAGAGAATGGCATTCTAACTATGAGTCAAAATCCAGATACAATTTAAAAGTTGATAAATTTGAATACATGTGATTTCTAAAACCACTTTTCATGAACAAAAACAAAACCCACTACAAATAAAGTTAAAAGAATGACAAACTGGGAGAATACATTTGCAATATAAATACACACACACACACACACACACACACACACGTATATATACATACATATAGGTGACAATTAAATAACACAGGTTTGAACTGTGCAGGTCCATTTATATGTGTATTTTCTTCTGCCTCTGCCACCACTGAGAGAAGACCAACCTCTCCTCTTCCTTCTCCTCAGCCTACTTTATGTTGATAAAATTTGTGTAAGAAAAAAGAGACGTTAGAACACAGACACATGTCTGTTCATTTGCATGGAAAGAAATACAGGAAAAGTAAACAGAAAGTTTGATAATTTGGTTGTTTCCAGGTTTCGGCTAATAAGAATAAAGCTGTTGTGAAATTTTATATACAAATCTGTGGGTTTTTGCTTTTTTTAAATTTTTTAGGTGAATCCTACTAATCTAATGGCTAGAATGCATGGTATGCTTATGTTTAACTTTTGGAAAAATAGAAAAACTGTTTTTCTAAGAGATTATATCATTTTATATTCCAATTTGCAGTGTATTAAAGTTCCATCCTGTCACCAACTCTTTGTGAAATGCATGTTTTGCAAATATTTTTTTCCAGTCAATGGATTTCTTCTTTCTCTTGTCTGATGGAGTCTTCTAAAGGGCAAAACTTTTAAACTTTTATAAAGACCTATTTATTCTTTTATGTTTTATGTTTTTATGTCCTATTAAAACACCTTTGTCAAATCCAAAATCGCCTATTGTTTAAATCTACATATTTGATGTTTTAGCTTTAGGTCTGTAATCTATTTTCAGTTAATTTTCATACATGCTGTGAGGAAAGGTTTGAGATTTACTTTTTTATATATAGTTACTCAATAGTTTTAGGGCAACTTATTGAAAAGGTTATCTTTTCCCACATTGAATCACTTTAGTACTTTTGAACAAAAATCAGATGACCACCAGGCCTCCTTTGCAAGAGCTCCCAAAGGAAGCACTAAATATGGAAAGGAAATACCATTATCAGCCACTACAAAACACACTGAAGTACACAGACCAATGACACTATGAAGCTACCACATAAACAACTCTACATCATAACCAACTAGCATCATGATGACAGGATAAAATTCACACATAACAATAATAACCTTAAATGTAACTGGGCTAAATGCCCCAATTAAAAAATGCAGAATGGCAAACTGGATAAAGCACAAAGCGCCATCAGTATGCTGTCTTCAAGAGACCCATCTCACATGCAAAGACACACGTAGGTTCAAAATAAAGGGATAGAAGAAAATGTATGAACAAATGAAAAAGAAAAAAGGAGGGGTCACAATCCTAGTCTCTGACAAAACAGACTACTTGCTTTCCAAGATTTTGTGGAATCCTGAAGCATGGATTTTTATGCTACAGGAATAAACAAACATTTCTTGCTGGCAAAAATGTGTTGATTATAATGGTTCCTATTTTGATTAATAAAGATGTGGTTGAGCCTAGTTATAATGATTTGAAATTCATGGTTTGAAACCACAATTATGTTTGCACAAACCTAATATAATCAGTATTTTCCCCTTAAATGTTAAATAGAATTCACTAATGAAGTCTCCTGTTTTCTTTTGTGGGAAATTTATACACACACACACACACACACACACACACACTTAAGTTATTTCTTTACTAAAATTTGAATTTAATTTTTTTAAAGTGATTGAAATTAATAAATAACATGGAAAATATTTTCCTATTATTTCAAATATTTTCAAAATATTTTCCTATTATTCCTTTAATGTTGATTTTTTTCCTCTCTCTCTGCAGTCTGGTAGGGGTTTATCAATTTTATTAATTTTCTCAAAATACTAGCTTTTGGTTTCTTTGATTTTCTATATTGTGTATCTGTTTTTTATTTTAATGATTTCTGCTTTTCATTATTTCCTTTTTGGTACTTATTATAGATTTAATTTGCTCAACTTCCCAAGTGTCCTGAGGCAAAAATAAAAAAGTCATTCATCTGAGACTTTCCTTCTTATTTGACATAGACTTTACTTTTAATGCTTTACTTTTTCTCTGATTACTGCTTTAGTTGCATCTACAATTTTTGATTTGCCTTGTTTTTATTTTTTTCACTTAAAAATACTTTATACTTTCTATTTTTTATTTTTCTTGGAACCATGCATAAGTGTGCAATTTAGTTTCCAAGTATTTGGTAATTTTCCAGCTGTCTTTCTATTATTATCGTTTAATTCCATTGTAGTCAAAAAATACACATTTAATAAGTTTGTTTTATGAACCAGAATATGGTCTAATTTTGTAATGTTTCTTATGTTTAAAATACTCATGATATTGGATGAAGAGTTGCATAAATGTCAAATACATCAGATAAGTTGACAGTGAGGTTAAAGTTCTACACATCTTTGCTAATTTTCTGTCTACTTATTCTGTGAAATATTGAGAGATGTGCTCAAATATATTTTTGGATGTATTCCTCCTTTTATTAGTATAAGATTATGCTGTTTTGTGAAGTTTGGCTGTTAGATGCATTATTATCTTGATGAATTGTTTGTAATTATAAAATTATTGTTATTTGTAATAATTTTTACTCTGAATTATACTTTGATATTAAGTTTGCCATTGTACCTTTCTTTTGATAGTGTTAGCACGATATAATATTTCCTATCATTTTATTTGTCTTTATAATTTTTTTTATTGTACTTCAAGTTCTAGGGAACATGCGCACAACGTGCAAGTTTGTTACATATGTACACATGTGCCATGTTAGTGTGCTGCACCCATTAACTCGTCATTTACATTAGTTATATCTCCTAATGCTATCCCTCCCCTCTCCCCCCATCCCACAATAGGCCCCGGTGTGTGATGTTCCCCTTCCTGTGTCTAAGTGATCTCAATGTTCAATTCCCACCTATGAGTGAGAACATGTGGTGTTTGGTTTTCTGTTCTTGCGATAGTTTGCTGAGAATGATGATTTCCAGCTGCATCCATGTCCCTACAAAGAACACGAGCTCATCCTTATTTATGGCTGCATAGTATTCCATGGTGTATATGTGCCACATTTTCTTTAATCCAATCTGTCGCTGATGGACATTTGGTTTGTCTTTATAATTAAAGCAAATTTATTTTAGGCAGCACAGAGCTTTGATAACATTCAACCTGATTTTTCTGCTTTTTGATTGGTGTTTACATCATTTATATTTTATATGATTACTAATATAGTTTGGATTACATCTCCCATCTTGCTATTTATTCCCATTTGTCTCATTTTTACTTTATCAACATTTTTCACACTTTCTGCCTTATTTTAGATTAATTCAACATTTTAACCATTTGACTTTATCTTCTTTGTTAGTTTATTAGTTTTTACCTATTAATAAAATATGAGTAGTTGTTCTTTAGGATTTGTAGTTCTTTTAGGATTTATAGTACACATTTTTAAATTATTTAGTTATATACTCTATGTACACTGGTAACACCAGAGTACTTTATTCCTCGTCTCCAATTCTTTGTAATGTTGTTGATATAAATTTTATTTGGACATTTTTCACAAACTCTATATAGTACATTGCTATTGTTTTTGTATTGTCAATTATCTTCAAACATATTTTTAAAATAAAAAATATATTCATTAACATAATTGCCCCGTTTCTTTTTTTTTTCTGTCTGAAGGACTTCCCTTAAATTTTTTTTAGTGAAAACCTGCTGTTGAATTATTTCAACCTTTTATATTTGAAAAACACTTTATTTTATCTTCATTTTTGGTAGACCTATTCATTGGTCACAGAATTCTTAGGTGACTGTTTTGTTTGTTTCCAGAAGTTTCAGGATATTGCTTCATTGTCTTCTGACAAGCTTTGTTTCTAACAATAAATAATTTCCTTGTCATTTCTATCTGTGTTTCTCGGTACAAAATATCTCTGTTTTATCTCTGGCTACCTTTAATATTTCTCTTTACCAATTTTTAATCAATTTGATTATAATGTATATTGGTCTTTATTTTTTCATGTATTTTAATGTCATTCTATGACCCCAATTATGCATAATATGAAGCAGAGTTAGTTTTTTCCATAACTCTCTGATGCTATTATTTTTTAACTACTTTTACCTATGTATTTCATTTTGGACAGTTTCTTTTATTATGCATCAGTTTCACCAATATTTTTTCCCAGTGTGTCTATTCTCCTCCTTACCCTCCTCAGGATAATTTTCATCTCGTGCAATTAGTTTTTATGTCTAGAAATTCAATTTTGCACTTTTCTGTCTTCTATGCTTCTCTTTAAAGTGGTCATGGTTTTACCTACTTTCTTTACCATATGGAATGTATTTTAACTCTTTTATGTTCTTGTTTACTAATTGTCACCTGTGTCTTTTTTGTTTTTATTGATTCATTTTTCTCCTTATTGTGGTCATATTTTTCTCCTTCCTTCACATCTCTTAACATTTTATTAGATGTCAGGCATTGTGGACTTTAGCTTGATATTAGTTTCCTTAATATTAGCTAGGTATTAGTTTCCTTAAATATTCTTGAGCTTTATTCTGTGGTTCCGCGGTGCAGTTCAATTTCTTAGGATCAGTTTTTTCCTTTGAAGACTGCTTTCTTAGGGTGGTCTAAAACAGTGCCATATTTTTCCACCCTACTCAGGTAATAGCCTCCTGAGTCCTCTACCTGATGCTTCATGAATTATGATGAACATTTTTGCCCTGTTTAGTGGGAACACAAACTGTATCTGGCCATTTGTGAGCTTCACAGCTTCTTCCTCTTGCCCCTTTGTGGTGTTTCTTTCCTTGGTCTTGAGTAATTCCTCACACTCATGCACAGCCATTACTCAGTGGAAGATTCAGGTGGAACTCTGTAGATCTTGCCTTCTTTTTATGTACACACTGTAGCGAATTCCTGTAATTTTATATCACCTTGGTATCCATTTTGAATATAGGTTTAACTTTTTCATACCTGAAGCAAGGCTTAGTTACTCTTAACACAGTTTATACTTTTCTGCTTCCTCCCAGTTTTCATTATAAAAGACAAATACCTGCCATATACAACCACATCTGGTGATCACATCCCTGTGGTATATAGAAATACAATCTACTTGACTTGCCCCACTGACTCCTGCACCCCACATGGACTGCACAGATACCTCTTAGTGATCACCTCTTAGTCACAGTATGACCCCGCTGAGTGCTTGTTCTAAACCTATGAATTCAAACTCTCCATAGGAGGGAGAGTAAATTAGTTCAACCATTGTGGAAGACAGTGTGGCGATTCCTCGAGGATCTAGAACTAGAAATACCTTTTGACCCAGCAATCCCATTACTGGGTATATAACCAAAGGATTATAAATCATTCTACAATAAAGACACATTCACACGTATGTTTATTGTGGCACTATTCACAATAGCAAAGACTTGGAACCAACCCAAATGTCCATCATTGATAGACTGTATTAAGAAAATGTGGCACATAAACACCATGGAATACTATGCAGCCATAAAAAAGGATAAGTTTATGTCCTTTGCAGGGACATGGATGAAGCTGGAAACCATCATTCTCAGCAAACTATTGCAAGGACAGAAAACCAAACACCACATGTTTTCACTCATAAGTGGGAGTTGAACAATGAGAACATATGGACCCAGGGTGGGGCATATCACACACGGGGGCCAGTCAGAGGGTGGGGGGCTGGAGGAGGGATAGCATTAGGAGAAATACCTAACGTAAATGAGGAGTTGACGGGTGCAGCACACCAACATGGCACATGTATACATATGTAACAAACCTGAACGTTGTGCACATGTACCCTAGAACTTAAAGTATATTTTTTTTTAAAAAAAAGAACTATCCACAGGAAATTTCCTTGGGTAACACCCCAGACCCCTATAAAGGCCTTGGCCCATAGGTCCATCTCTTTTTCTGGCTCCTCACTTTTAGGTTGAGGGCATGGCCCCTGTGATCTTTCCATTGGCCCTTGTTGGTACTTCTCTTTTGTTGACCTATGAATAATAAATGACTTCTGCTATTTCATGTGTTTTTGTTCTGTTGCCTCCACTGTGTCTCACCTGACTGACCCACCTGGATCTAACTTTTCTCCTGGTAAAGGCCCTCCTAAAGAGTAGATATCTTGGTAGAAATAAACTGGACAAGGGAAAGAAAAGATATGCAAGTGTATCTGTGAGTATAAACAACACATTTTGAGAGGAACACTTGGTTATGGGTCAGATACTTAGGCATTAGATTATTTGCCAGGATAAAAAAATGTATCCCCCAAAAGGCTAACTGCAAACATCCAAAACCACATCCCTTAGATCCCCATGAGAGTAAAGCTACTGATGATAGTCACTATCCAGATAAACACTTCAATGCCAAATTAGAGCAAACAACAGTAGTTCCCTCCACTTCCACTCTATGCCACTCTCTTAGATCTGGTAACTATCCCCCAAATTGTAGCCACCACAACCTCTTCATATTTCAATCCTGTCACTTTGACAGAGAGAATGAGTGCCAGGCTTTCTCAGGGCTCCAATTCCCACACTAAAACCTGGACATTATCCAGAAAGCAAACTGGGACAATAGTAGGGCTAACCTTGTAAGTTTCCCATCTTTTGGTGATTACTTGTCTTAAACAGTAGTTGTCAAACAACTGAAAACTATTGTTTCATATAGTATGCCCATTTTTAAAATTGTTGAAGGTGAAAAGAAAAAATAGTCGCTAGTATTCTATAATGGTTGTAAATGAAAAGTTAGCTGCATGGTTTAAACTAAGTTTCTCAACTTTCCATAGCTCTATCTTCTGGAAGTATAAAATGATGGATATTATCATTACCTTACAGTGTTATGGTGAGAATTAAATAATATTGACCTTGATATGGACATGGTGTAATGTCTCTACTTTTTAAGAGTTTTATCAAATGTTAGTTGCTCTCTTCCACTCATTCTCCTTAATCAAAAATAAATTAGCATAATTTGAATATGTAGTTTATCCCACAAGGTAACATAATTTGTTATTTTATGAGGAAGAAGTAGAGGATAATATATCCCCTTAAAAGAATTATCTGAAAAGTGTTGCAGCAGAAAATACTTTTTACTGTTTTATTAGATTAGGCTCACAGCTCCCGCCCTTCCCCCTGCAAATTTTATAGAAATCAAACAGAATTAACTTGCTGAATTAATTATCTGCATTTTTCACAATAGATATAAAACTGCTGCTCTCTCACACATGAAAACACTGAAGGCAGAGACTGTGACTATACCCACGTATAGTTGCCAGCCTCTAAGATGGACCTCATAGCTCTTCCTTCTGATGCTTATCCCTTTCCTTAGTTGCCTCCAAAAATATATCAGGGCAGGTCTGTGTGCCCAATAGAATAAAGTGGAAATAAAGAAATGCCAGCTTGTGATTCTGGAGACCTTTCTGAAATAACTTACTCCGGGAAAAGCCAACTGCCACTGTATGAGCAGCCATATGGAGAGGTCCATGTCACAGGGAGCTGAGGCCTCCCAGCAACCACCATGCAAATGACTTGATTGGCTCCTCCAGCCCCAGTCAAGCTTCCAGATGACTATAGCTTCAGCATGTATTTGGCTGCAACCTCCTGAGTGATCTTGAGTCAGAATCACTAGCTACTCTACTCTCAATGTCCTAATATTTGAAATTCTGTTAGATATTAAATGTTTAATAACTGAGTTTTGGAGTAATACTTTATGCAGGCTAGATAAGTAAAGTAATACTGATTGTGCTATTGCAATGTGGGTATGCTATCATAACAAATATCTAAAAATTTGAAAACTAGGAAGTGGTTACAAGCTGAAATGATATTAAGAAGAGTGTTCATTGAAATGTTGAGCATGTGTTCTTTTCTTTCCTTCTACTTACAGTAAATGAGAAATGAGAGAATTAAACAAAAGGAAAGGCTAATATATGCGTAAAATGTTGAGATTTCATCGTTTTAAATTTTTAAGCTTCCACAGGTAGCAAAAGATTTTAAAATTAAGACATGGCCTCTGAACAAAGAGTAAGGAAAACAAGGTCCAAAGATGCAGTAAATACCATGATTAAAAATTATGTTTAGCTTAGAATAATTTGAAGGTGGTACTTCCAGATACACCTTTCTGTCAGGTAAAAGTCCTTCCAGACAGATTGGGCTTCTAGGAAGGTTAGCTGTAGAGATCCAAGGTAAAGAAGGGCTTATCTTGGAGAGATTTGTGGGTGTGAATTTTACCTAATGGAATGAACTGCAAGAAGATTCACAAGAGATTGAAAAAGTTTTTAAGATAATGTATCAATAGAAACATTGCCAGCTTGGATGAAAAGGGACAGAAGGAGTACAAAATGAAAGGCCTTTGGGCCTGCTAGCAGGAAATAGGTTGAAAGGACTACTTACCTGCAAATACATACCACATCTCCTATAAAAGGAAGAGTGGTTCAGTGGAAACAAGAGCCCAGAAGGGAAAGCCAAGGGCTATGACTTCTGGGCAGAAGCAAACTGACACTTAATTAAAGAACTTGCTACATTTTTCGAGTTGGATCTCAGAATTGCTAGAAACCCAGACTACTATGTGCCACTCATTTCCCTCTTTTATAGAAAAGGAATTGTAAATGTATATAGAAGTGTATGTTTCACATGTGGGAGGTATGCCTATCATTACAGCCAGAGGGCAGACTGTGGTAATAATCGTGTAAGCTACCCCCAACTAAATACACATCCTTGTGTATTTACTTCCCACATTCTATTATGGAAGGTCTGTGTGTCTGATAGAATAAAACAGAAGAGACAAGGTGAGACTTTGAAATCTATAGGACATAAAAGATATTGAAAATTTTCTCTCTCTCTCTTTCTCTCTCTCTCTCTCTCTCTCTCTCTCTGGAGGAAGCCACCTGTTATAAGCAAACCTATACAATTGATATTTGAATCACATTCTCTAGCCCATGTCAAGCCTCCAGATGATGGCAGCTCCGGCTGACAGCTTGACTGCCACCTTTTGTGAGACCTTGAGTTCAAACCGTTCACAAATCTGCTCCAGGATCCCTGATCCTCATAAACTATTAATATGAATAAAATATGGATTTAAGGTGATATGTTTTGGGGGTATTTTACTCACCAAAAATAGATAACTAATACACCACATGTCCAGAACAATGGTATGTGGTGAAACTGATCTGAGTATCACCCTGTCTTATTATCTCACCTGATAAAAGTTGAAGTGGAAGGCAGGAAGTGTGGTTCACACCTGTAATCCCAGCACTTTGGGAGGTAGAGGTGGGTGGATCACTTGAGGTTAGGAGTTCAAGACCAGTCTGACCAACATGGTGAAAACCCGTCTCTACTAAAAATACAAAAATTAGCTGGGTGTGCTGATGTGCGCTTGTGGTCCCAGCTACTTTCTGGGCAGGAGAATTGCTTGAACCTGGGAGGTAGGAGGTTGCAGTGAGTCAAGATGGAGCCACTGTACTCCAGCCTGGGTGAGAGTGAGACTCCATCTCAAAAAACAAACAAAAAAAATAAATGGTAGAATCCATTATGATCACTAAACAATAGTAACATCTAGACATGGTTTCTGCTACTTGATTTTCCCTGAGCTGTGTCTACAGAAGGACTGAAAGTACCTTGAACTGGTATGTTGTACAATGACTTATTGAAAACTTAATATGTTAACTTGGCCTTTACACTCCTTTGTTGTCATTCATGCTTAGCACACATATAATTATTTATATTTCCCCAAAGTGTCATATTTTTAAACATCTTTATATATAATTTTTCCTTCATCTTATTACCTCCTTATCTGATAGCATTCTTATCCTCCATCAAGATGTTGTTCACATAATTTCTATAATGCCTTCCATACCACCCTAATGAACATCAACTTCTTCTTTTGCCTGTTAAAATGTGGCTTGAATATGATTCTTCTTAATAGTTATCCTAAAATATTATTATATTCCCAGTCTCTTATACAGTAACATACACAGAATATGTTATTAAATATTTTATGGGTAAAGGAAATAATTAACAGATGAGGGAGCACCATGAGGACACCTGATGAATATTAAATATATAAGAAAAGCTCTGGAGTAAGGAGATGTCATGTGCAATGAGATAGGAAAAATTATTATTACATTGTTTCTAAAAGGATCAGTACCTTATAAATTACAAATACTTCATATACCACAAAGACAGACTACTTGTTTTACAAACTCTCAGATTCTATTCTAAGAATCTAGTAGGCAGGATCCATGTCCATTATTAAGCTCCAGCATGCCACAGGTGTTTAGTAAATGTGTGCAGAGAAGTCACGAAGGGGGGAAAAGGGCTGTGTTTTTATTTTGTAGATTATTAGTGAGAATAACTGAGTATAACAGTCATTGACTTACTGTATCACTATTTCTGTTTCCAAAAATCATAAATTATGTTTCATGACTAGCATATCTAGTCAAAAAAGGAGCCAAGCAATAGAACTAAGCCAAATGAAATTTCAGCTTCAGCATACTTTCTAAAATGGCACTGAGAGAGTTTAGGTAGCAAGTAGCAGGACCAGAGGAGAGGGGTTTCAGCTCACTTCTCAACACACATTTACTAAACACCTGTGGCATGCTGGAGCTTAATAATGCACATGGATCCTGCCTACTAGGTTCTTAGAATCGAATCTGAGAAATAAGAAAATGTGGTAAATCACTAATAGAATAAAGAATACAGTGCTATAAAAGATGTGGCAAATACATAGCAAATGAAAAGAGGAGAAAGAGAATTTGGAAGTGTGGTGGATCATGAAGGGCTTGATGTAGAAGGAGACATCTCAAATAGGCTCTAAAGGTTAGATGCCCAACCATATATTCCAGTCCTTATCTACTGATTGTAAGAATCAGCATAGCACAGGATTAAAAACACCACATTTAGAGCCAGAAAGAACAGAGCTGCAATCTTGCTTTTCATTATTACTAATTATAGAACCTTGACTATATGATATTGCTTTTCTGTGTCTCAATTTCATAATATGTAAAATGAGGATAATAATAGTGCCATCTCATTTTATTATAAGAGTTATATAAAAAGCTGTAGAAAAATATTACACAACCTGGCAAACAGGCAGTAAAAATGCATTGAAGTTATTATTATGGTTGTTGTTATTGTGATTTTAGCTACCTGGCGAGCCACAGAGATGAACTGATCCCTTTACTCATTCTTACTGCCATGAAAAGGTGATACTTGAAGTTGGGGCAGCATTCATGTCACCATGTGAAACAGCAAAGAGAATAATATAATGTTGGCCCAGCTTTCACTGAACCTTTTAACCATACTGGCAGCATCTTACTGCCAGAGTGCTTGTTTTGTGAGAGCTGTAATCCATGTATCTTAAGTCATCATTTAACAGGCTTTCTTTACCTGCATCCCCAAACACTCCTAACTGATACATTGATCATCCAACAAGGCAATTTTAGAGTGAGTAAGACATAGCAGGCACTGTAAGACATTATATGATTTTGATAGGTAGAAGTAATTTCATATTTGTTCTAGATGATAATATTTCAGAGACCCACTGGATCCCAGATTGAAAGAGAGGAAACCAAGAACTTCATACACTCAAACTGAAAGCCCATACCTTTCATTCCCCAAATATCCATGACCATGACAGAATCTGGGCTTCCTCATTCATAAGATGAAAGTAAAGAATAACACTTTATAGAACTGTTGGGAGGATTAAATACAATAGTCTATGAAAATTTTCTTTCATAGTACCTGGCAGTAGAAATTACTCATGAATTGGTATCCATTTACATTATTAAAGCAGAATGTTATTCTCTAGTGAATTTTCTTGAAAAAGTTCTAAGTTATTTAATACGTAATAAATTAGGCACTTCATTTGAAGCATACATTCTTCCTGGATAGGGTTCAAATCTTCTCTTTATTTTTGGTCCTTTCCCCTCATCCCCAATACCACAACCAATCACAGCCCAACTCAGAGAATATACTTATTTTTTGTTTTGTTTTATAGAAACAGGATCTCACTATGCTGCCTGGGTTTGTCTGGAACTCCTAGCCTCAAATGATCCTCCTGTCTCAGCTCCCAAAGTTCTGGGATTACAGGCGTGAGACACCACACCCAGTCACAGAAGACATGCTTATTGAAATGAACATTTTCAAACTAGCTGTAGGTACAGAACCATCATTATCTCTTTGCATATGGAGGCTGCTTCACATTTCCATTATATGGATGCAAATAAACTGAGAGTTGTTAAACAATTCTATAATACAATTTGTCCTTGGAAGTCAACATTTCTAAAAGCTAAATAGGAAAGCCTCACTTAAGCTTTTCCTTGACATATGCATTTGGTTCCTGGGTATAATGAAGAGAAACTTGCAAACTGTGAGATAATTTCATTGAAATAACTCATTTTGATTATAATTTAAGTGGTGATAATAAGGAAGAATCCTAAGTAACGGCTTTATTAGCATAATTTTTGGAAGTCTTGTTAACTCTATGTGACAGATTTGAATATAAATTAATGAATAATTTAGAGATAAAAAGTTTCTGCTATAAATTATATTTCCAGATTCTTGAAATTACGAAGAATAACAATTAAGGTCGCAGGCACTTGGATCTGATAGACCTAACTATTCCCAGCCTGATTCTATTTCCCTTGGGATTTTGAGAAAAAAATTAATATATCTAAGCCTCATTGTTCATTTGTACAATATTGATGATCATTGTATTTACTTCATAGAATTGTGATAATTAAATTAAAAATGTATGCGAAATGCATTACATAAGGCTGGCATACAATAATTGCTCAATAAAAATTGACTAGTGATCTTGCGATTTGCAAGTATAATCTATATCTCAGGCTCTCCCTACTTCTTAATTTCTGCATTGCATTAGCTTGAGCCCCACGTTCCATATTTGAGTTTATCTCTAATATTGCTGACATTATGAGGAAGGTCAGTTCTCATAGTCATGTTTCAATTTGGATTTCGGGTCTGCCGAACAATCATTCTTTGCTGTTGTAGGAATTTCCCTTTATTACTTCCTGGTATTAATTCAAGTAAAACCAAATGTATTCCCCTAATTTTCTTATGTAATGAATTTAATCCCTATAAGACCCTATTGCCAAAATAAGCACTAATGTTTACTTTTTTTTTTTTTTAAACAAACAAATAACCCAAAACTCATTAATTCACCCTGCCAAACAACTGGGCCAATTCCACCTGGTCTCTATTCTTCCTCTACTTATCTGATAATAATGATACTAATGCTATCCACAACCTCCCTCCCCAACACAAACACATGAGAGAGTAGCGGGGACTGTGATTAAATGATAATGTTGATTTTTGCTTTCTTTTCTGCATTTTGAATGAAGAAAATGCAATTTTTTATAAGTTTTTATTGCCTTATATATGCACAAGTTTGAGTTGCAGTTAAACACTCATGTAAGACTAAAAGTACAGATTTTACTTTGCGAAGACCTGCTTTTGGCCTATTCTTAGGTTATAATTTAAGCAGACTGAATCATTTTCCAAGGGGAGCCCATTTGTTCAAGGAAGACCATATTTACAGTCAAAATTCATGTGTTCTTGTTATGACGTCAGTATCCTCATCTGTCCAAAGATAGAACTAGTATTTTATTTGTACGATAGGGTACTTATGATGGATAAGTTAGAAAATCAATGTTAGCATGCTTTGTAAGTTATAAAACAGAATACATGAGTTACACTGAATTGAATTGAGGCAACATGGCAGAAGAGAAGCAAACAAACAAACAAACCTGGGCTCTAAAATGAAAAGATCTCAGTGGCTGACCCAAACAAGACTTTTTACCTCCCTTTATTTCACTACTTCTCAGAAATGAGGCAAATGATAATAATTAAAATAATACCTTTTTACTGGTCTCTTATAAAAAACATTAAGAAAGATAAATGCTTTTCTTTTTTTTTTTTCTTATTTTGTTTGTTTTTACAACATTTTTGGAAATAAAAAAAAAACAAAAAACCTCAATACTTATTCCTTCTCTGTTTTACTTTTTTGGTTTTAGATGGTAAGAATACTGTGTGACTTTCAACCCAGAATTCCTGTTAGTTTTGTTATGAGAGAGATGCCGGCAAATCTGCTGCAGTTGACAGGTGGCAGTGTCCTGGCCCTGAGGAACACAAGGGACAGTGCTGACCTCTGGCTTGGTTTGAACCAAGGGTCATGGGTGATGATCGTTTGAAGAAAATACTGCTTTCCTCTAATAGATTTTCAACTTTATCTGCTTGATATCATTCTCAGGGGACTGCTCAAAGCGTTCAGTATGTGGGAGGCTTCCTGCCAGGGATACCTCACAGAGGAGGTATTATATCTGGTTTCTGTAGAGCACAAGGTAGAAATAAAATTTGTCATCCTGCTGCCCTTTTAAGAAAGAAGAACTGTAAAAATTCCCATTTGTGTTAATTACCTCTTATAATAAACTGATTAATTTTTGCACTAAAAATTGAATTTTGATAAGATACCAGGACTGTGCTAGTCCCTGGAATTGCAGCGATAAACCCCAGAGGAGGTCTTGGGTCCCACCTTCATGTTATTCCCAAATAAGGGAATGAGCTGAGACTTCAGTTTTATATACCCAGTTTAAGCAAGGGACTTGAGATTAATAAATGTTTACTATGAAAAGAAAGAAAAGTAAGATCTGAATCTTGAGATCCATGGTATGCTTAGAAGCCATTGTGTTCTTCATTGGGTGGAACTTAACAGGTGTTGAATGGGTAGGAATGACAGGAGAGGAACCTGAAGAATAGACAGAGGCCATAGTAGAGTAGACATTCATATCATGGGATATACTTTAGGGATCTATATTATCTAAGGGCACTCGAATCGTCTCTGATACACTATACTCCCTATTTCTTCAAGGCATGTGAAATTCAAGAGCAGTCCCA
>NW_012102876.1:737533-746829 GCF_000951045.1 Mandrillus leucophaeus
AAAAAAAAAACAAAAAACCTCAATACTTATTCCTTCTCTGTTTTACTTTTTTGGTTTTAGATGGTAAGAATACTGTGTGACTTTCAACCCAGAATTCCTGTTAGTTTTGTTATGAGAGAGATGCCGGCAAATCTGCTGCAGTTGACAGGTGGCAGTGTCCTGGCCCTGAGGAACACAAGGGACAGTGCTGACCTCTGGCTTGGTTTGAACCAAGGGTCATGGGTGATGATCGTTTGAAGAAAATACTGCTTTCCTCTAATAGATTTTCAACTTTATCTGCTTGATATCATTCTCAGGGGACTGCTCAAAGCGTTCAGTATGTGGGAGGCTTCCTGCCAGGGATACCTCACAGAGGAGGTATTATATCTGGTTTCTGTAGAGCACAAGGTAGAAATAAAATTTGTCATCCTGCTGCCCTTTTAAGAAAGAAGAACTGTAAAAATTCCCATTTGTGTTAATTACCTCTTATAATAAACTGATTAATTTTTGCACTAAAAATTGAATTTTGATAAGATACCAGGACTGTGCTAGTCCCTGGAATTGCAGCGATAAACCCCAGAGGAGGTCTTGGGTCCCACCTTCATGTTATTCCCAAATAAGGGAATGAGCTGAGACTTCAGTTTTATATACCCAGTTTAAGCAAGGGACTTGAGATTAATAAATGTTTACTATGAAAAGAAAGAAAAGTAAGATCTGAATCTTGAGATCCATGGTATGCTTAGAAGCCATTGTGTTCTTCATTGGGTGGAACTTAACAGGTGTTGAATGGGTAGGAATGACAGGAGAGGAACCTGAAGAATAGACAGAGGCCATAGTAGAGTAGACATTCATATCATGGGATATACTTTAGGGATCTATATTATCTAAGGGCACTCGAATCGTCTCTGATACACTATACTCCCTATTTCTTCAAGGCATGTGAAATTCAAGAGCAGTCCCAGCTCTTATAAATAAGGTTCTTCTCAGATCATTGCTTTAGCCGAAACTCACCTCTTGACTGACTATATTAGTCATTTGTTTGAAGACAACCTCACTCTTCAGTAGGGGAAGACCTAGGCCAGCAGCAGCTCTTACTCTGCAACCCTCTGCTACCCTCTTCTGGTAATAGTCTGTCACTGCAATTAACCCTTCAAATCCAGGTGAATCTATTCTAAGCGTGGTTGGTAATGGTCAAATTAGGAAAAGCGACATGGGGCAGAAGACATAGCCAGATCCAGCTCCTGGCTCTAGAAAACCAAGTCCATTCGTGGAATTTGACATCTTAAGGCTATGGCAAGAGACTTCAGATGTGGTGGGCCAGGCAGTCTGTATCAGCCACGGACGTGCTAAATTACTGTCATGCTTCCAGTAAGAGGGTAGGCATGTCAATAACAATGAAAATATTACTTTTCATTCAGCAATATTAGAAAGCACAAGCAGCAGCAGGTAGACCAGCACCTCCTTCTGTGGCCTTTCATTGTCATCTTGTTTAAAATATCTTCAAATTTCTATGTCCATCTTGTTTCCCTTTTCTCTGTAATATTCTTTTACCACCTAACATGATGTTTTTTTGAATTTTGTTAACTGAGTATGTTATTAAAAACTAAGCTCCAGGAAAACATGTTTTGTTTGTTTTTTCTTTTGTCACTACTATATTCTCACTTATATTAGGACCTGACACCCACTAGTTGCCCAATCAATACTTTTAGAATAAAGAGATATCACTAGGAAACAACCCTCATTCATGGGATTGTAGGTTTGAGACAAAATCTGCATAATAAAAATACAGTGAGGTCTCCCAGTCCTGCTGCTTAGATAGTGAGGAAATGGGTTGCCAGAACTGAACCCAAATATCATCAGAGTTTTGGAAAGTGTGATTGATGGGTTTGGGTAAAGTTCTCAAATGTTACAGAGCATAACAATAACCTGGGAGGCATATTTAGATGAAGATTCCTGAATCCCTACCTCCCCAAAGTATAATTCAGTAGATCTGGATTAAGGTTAAACATCTGGATTCTAAACAAGCACCCCCAAAATAATACAGAAGGCCCTCTGATGAAATTTTAAGGAAAACAAAATTAACCCATCATAGTTCAAGGTTAAAATTGTGTTTAGAAGTTAAGGGAGATTCTGCAGGTGGGAATTTTGCTTGTGAAAAAAAAAGAATGGAGGCAGAAGGTGGAAACAAGTGAAGTCTAGGGGCATCAGATGTTCATTGCACGCCCAATTTCAATGCTTAATAAATTGTACTTTCTGCAATTATATTCTCAAAGATTAGATTTTAGTACATAGCAAGTGATTCTGATACCAAAAGCCCAGAAGTCATACTTTAGAAATGCTGGCATGAAGGGAAGGGAAAATATTTTACCTTCTATAATGTATATGTGCCAGACACTGTGCCAAGAGACCTTTACACAGAGGTAAATATTATTAACATTATTTTACAGATGAAAAAACATGATAATCACACATGATATAACTCCCTGAGGACACACTGATAAAATAGAGGTGAACTGTGACTCAGATAAAAGGAGTCCTGAATCTGTTCCCTTAGGTTATTCTATTACTCACAATGATTGTCCTGCAGCACATACATAAAGGAGATTTATTGAATAGATAAATGTGAGGATGATTTAGTAAACAAATGAATAAGTGATAGCATAGTGAACATTAAAATAGGTGAATGTGAGAAAGCCAATAGTGACCACATGGTATTCTGAACCAAGATGTTCATTTGAATCACTAATATAGTAATCTGATGTGATTAATCAATACTAGGTTTTATGCAATTCATATTTCTTCATTGACATATTTTGCAGATGAGGTCAAGTTTATTGGTGTTCAGTGTGCACAGAGATACATACTCTTTAAAATAATTTAGTCACATAAATTTGGCCAGCTGTATGTGGTTTTGTAACCCCTACCATAGTCAAGACATAGAATCTTCCCTAGTTTAATTTAGGAATTACTCTTCCCCAACCACTAGCTCTTACCAAAACGACAACAAAAAATCTGATTCTACCCTTAAAATTTCAACTTTATAACTTATCTTACAGATTCATCACTAATTATTTTAGGGTTTTGATGCTACTGCAAACATTTTTAAAATTTTAATTTAAAATTGTTTCTTGCTAGTACCACAGCCTTGAAAGTGATTGCCGTCTTAAATTTGGTATGCTAAGCACCTCTTTTGACTTATCTTAATAACACCATGGATAGTATATATTTAAAAAAACTACATCTTGTATGTTAACTTTATGTTCTGTGATTTTGTTAAACTGATTAGTTCTAGTAGCTTTTGAAAGGTATATTTTTGGGGAATTTTTACATAGACTATCATGTCATCTATAAATAAACACTCATTTACACTCATTTATTCCTTTCAAATTCATATACATGGTCTTTATCTTGTCATATTGTTTTACTTATGATCTATCTCCAGTACAGTATTAAAGAGATTTAGAAAGAAAAAATATTTTTGACTTGTTTCTGATATTCAAGAGATAAAACATTTATGCCTTCACTCTTAGGTGAGTTTTTTCCATAGATATACTTTATTAGGCTGAGAAAATTCTTTTCAATTCTTACTGTGGTGAGAGCTTTTATTACAAATAAATTTTGAATTTTTGTCAAATATTTGTGTAGATCGGTTGAGATAATTATTACTTTCTCATATTTTGTTCATATACTTAATTAAATTATTCTCCAATAATTTAATCTCCATTGACATAATGATGGATTTATAAAATTAAACCTACTTAATAATGATATCTTATGCTTTTGAAAATATACGGATGGATTCAATTTGCAATGGTATACCAGAGAAATAGCCAAATTATAATCAAATTGACTTCAGAATAAGAAAAAAATGTGGTTATTATGTGATTATGATGGGTTAAATTCAATAAGAATATGTGATAATACACAATGGGTATGCAAAAAATAACAAGCTTCAAAATACAAAAAGCAATAGGTAATAAATAGACAATACACAACCATATTTGTGGAATTCTATGTTCCTCTCAAAATAATTGATAAAATAATTAGAAAAACATTTGTAAGGATACAGGAGATCCGCACTAAGCTATCAGCCAAGTTGACCTAATTGTTATTTATAGAACATTACAACCAAGAAAATATATAAAGCATTATTTCATATATGCACAGAGCACATCAAGATATATCATATCCTGGACCTATAAAAATATTAATAAATTGATAATCATATAAAGTATCCACATCAAACACAATGGAACTAAATCGAAATAAAGGAAAAAATGAGAAAATCTTCAAATATTTGAAAATGTAAGTAACACATGGGTAAGAAAGAAAGCTCAAGGGAAATTTTAAAATATACATGAAATGGAAAGAAAAGTACAATATATTAAAATGCTAGATACAACTTAGAGATAAATTTATAGTAATAAATACAAATATTAGAGGGGGAATAAAGCAATGAATCAATGGCCTAAGGCTTCAATTTAAGGAACTAGAATAAGAGCAAATTAGGCTCTAAATAAAGAGAGAGAAAAAAATAATAAATATAAGGAAATACATGAAATAGAAATTGGTACAATAAGAATAGAAAACTAAAAACAATCAAGAAAAGGTGAAACTAAATGCTGTTTCTTCAAAAAGATCAATAAAATTAATACATATCTGTTCAAAAGGATCAATAAAAAATACAAATTACCAATATTAGGTACCAATATTAGGATAAAAAAGACTGCTTAGTCTTCATATATTTATAAAATACAGAAAATTTATATAAATATATAAATTTTATTAGCCTATTTATAAAATAGGCTGCTTTTTTAGTTGCATATATTAAAGGGACAATATAGTATATGAAAAGGCAAAAAATCTAGATAAACGATTTTAATTTTTGTTATAGTAAAACACGTAACTGAATTTCAATATTGCAACCACTTTTAAGTGTATAGTATAGCAGTGTTAACTATATGTACACTGTTGTGCAACAGATTTCTAGAATTTGTTTTTATTTTGCAAAACTGAAAATACATACCCATTTAACAACTCCTCCTTTCCCCTCCCCCAGCTTCTGGCAAACACCATTAAGAGTTTTACAACTTGAGCTATCTCATGTAAATTGAAACATGAAATATTTGTCTTTTGTGACTGGTTTATTTTACTTGGCATAATGTCCTCAAGGTTTATTCATGTTGTATGAGTGTGACAGGATTTCTTTCTTTCAATGCTTGAATATTCCATTGTTGATGAACATTGAGACAGCTGTCACCTCTTGGCTAATGTGGACACTGCTGCATAAACATTGGTGTGAAAATATGTATTCCAGCCCCAGTTATTATTTTGGGTACATACCCAGAAGTGAGATTGCTGGACTGTATGGTAGTTCTATTTTTAATTTTTTGAGGAACTTTAATACTGTTTTCCAAAGTGCTGCTCCATTTTGCATGCCCACCAATACTATAAAAGAATCCAATTTCTGTGCATCATTTTTGATACTTGTTATTTTCTGGTTTCTGTTTTTTATACTTAGCATTCTAATCAGTATGAGATGCAATCCATTGTGGTTTTGATTTGCATTTCCCTGATGATTAATGATGTTGAGCATCCTTTCCTATAATGATTGGCTATTTCTACATCTTTGGAAAAATTTTTAAAGTACTTTGCCTATTTTCACATCAAGTTATTTGTTTTGTTGTTGTCATTGTTACTGAATTGTAGGTGTTGTTTTTATATTCTAAATATTAACTCCTTATCAGATATATGCTTTGTAAATATGTTTACATATTCCACAAGCTGCTTTTTTAGTTAGTTGACAGTTTTCTTTTGATAGAGAAGTTTTAAAATTTGATGTAGTTCAATTTGTTATTTTTTTCTTTTGTTGCTGTGCTTTTAATGTAATTTCCAGGAAATTATGCCTAGTCCAATGTAATAACGTTTTTTTCCTAAATTTTATTCTAGGAGTTTTATAGGTTCAAGTCTTATGTTTAGGTTTTTAATCCATTTTGAGTTAATTTTGGTACATTATATAAGGTACGGGTTCAACTTCATTTTTTCATATGTAGATACCCAGTTTTTCTGATACCATTTGAACAAGAGAGTCTCCTTTTCACATTGTGTAACCTTGATATCCTTTTCAAAGATCAATTGACCATATATGTAGGGGTTTATTTCTGGACTCTCTATTCTGTTCCGTTGGTCTATATGTCAGTCTTTACAGCAATACCATGTTTTTGTTACTGTAGCTTTATGATATGTTTTGAAACCAGAAAGTATGAGATCTCTCGCTTTGTTTTTCTTTCTCAAGATTTTATTGGGTATTTGGGGTCCTTGGAATTCCATATGAATTTTAGGGTTTCTATTCTAAGAAAAAGGTGCTATTGGGATTTTAATAGGAATTGCATTGAACCTGTAGATGACTTTGAGTAGTATGAATATTTTAACAATAATGATTATTCTAATTCATGAACATTTCATTGTATTTATTTACATCTTTAATTTTTTGATCAATATTTTATAGTCTGTACTGTGCAAGTCTTTCACCTTCTTGGTTAGTTTATTCCTAAGTAATTTACTTTTTTTGGTACTATTGTGAACAAAATTGCTTTCTCAATATCCTTTTGTGAATTGTTCGTCATGAGTGTATGAAAACAAAACTTGTTTTTCATGTTGATTTTGTATCCTTCAACTTTGCTGAATTTATTAATTTTACTAAGTTTGTGTGGAATCTTTAGTATTCTACAAATAAGATTATTTCAACTATAAAGAGATATAATTTTTCCTTTTCCTTTCCAATTTGGATGGCTCTGATTTCATTTTCTTGCCTAATTGTTTCAGCTAGGACTTCCAGTACTACGTTGAACAGAAGTAACAAAAGTAGGCATTCTTGCCTTCTTTCTCATCTTGGAGCAATAGCTTTTTGTTTTAGCTGTTGAGTATGATGTTTATTGTGGGCTTTTCCTATATGGCCTTTATTGAGAAAATTTCCTTCTATTTTTATTTTGAGTCTTTTTATTATGAAAGTGTGCTGCATTTTGTAAAATGCTTTTTTTTTTTTTTTTTTTTTTTACATCAGTAAGATGATCATGTGGTTCTTTTCCCCATTATTATGTCTCTTTTTTTTACAGTTTTTGAATTACAGTCTATTTTATCTAATTTAAGAATTGTTGGTCCTGTTCACTTTTGGTTTCCATTTATTTGGATTATCTTTCTCCATCCCTTTACTTTCAGTCTACATGTATCTTCAGAGATGAAGTGAGTCTCCTGTAAGCAGCATAAAGTTGTGTCTTATTATATCCATTTAGTCAATCTATACCTTTTAATTGAAGAACTTAATCCATTTACTTTAATGTTATTATTTATCAGTAAAATCATATTCCTGCCATTTTCTTAATTTTCTGGTTCTTTCATAGGTAATTTATTCCATTTTCCCTCTCTTACTGTTTTTGTCTGTGGTTTGGTGGTTATTTGCTGTGCTAAACTTTATTTTCCTTCTTATTTGTATATCTGTTGTAATTTTTTTCTTTATATTTATGAAGCTAAAAAAAGTCTTGTAGTTATAATAGACTATTTTTAACTAATAAAAATTTAACTTTGGCCACATAAAAATATAAAAATTTTCTTCCTCACACTCCACAGTTTATATTGTGTTGCCTTCATTTACATCTTTATCTACTGTGGGTTTCTTAGCCACTAATTGTAGCTGTTGTTTCTGACCATTTTGACTATAAACCATGATACTAGAGGAATACAAGATTTACCTGGCTCATTATAGCACTAGGGTATTCTGAGTTCGATTTTGAACTTACCTCTACTGGTGAGCTTTATACTTTCACATGTTTTCATGATAGTAACTACCATCCTTTCATTTTTGGTTGTAGTGCTTCCTTAAGCATTTTGTGTAAGACCAGTATAGTGGCAATGAATTTCCTAAGATTTTACTTGTCTAGGAAGATGTTTATTTCCCTTTCATTTTTGAAAACTAGCTTTGCTGAATATAGTATTCTTGAGTACCATGTTTTTTCTTTTGCCAATTTGAATATATCTCTCTATTCTTTACCAGCCTGCAGTTTTATGCTTGTAGTAATCTGCTGACAGAGTAATAAGAATTTGCTGTTATGTAACTAGATGCTTTTCTCTTGCAGCTTCTAGAATTCTTTGTTTACAACTTAAAAAAAAAAGTTGTTTTTAATTGAAACATAGTTACAGATATTTATGGAGTACAGAGTGATATTTTGATACATGAATACAATAGGTAGTGATCAAGTCAGGGTAATTAGCATATCCATCATCTCAAACATTTTTTTTGTGTGTTGAGAAAATTCAACAACCTCTCTTTCAGCTATTTGACAAATACAATAAATCATTATTAACTATAGTTACCTTATAGTGCTATAGAACCCAAGAACTTATTTCTCCTATCTACGTGTAACTTTAAAATTAATCACCTCTCCCTGTCCTCCTCTTTCTTTTACTTTTCTCAGCCTCTAATAACCATAATTCTATTTTCTACTTCTATGAGCACAACTTTACTACAGCACTATTCACAATAGCCATGACATAAAATCAACCTAAGTGTCCATCAACAAATGAATATACAAAGAAAATGCTACACACAAACACACAATGGAACACTATATCTGGATACACACACACACACACACACACACACACACACAATGGAACACTATCCACCATAAAATGAATTAAATGTTGTAATTTGCAACAACATAAATGAGCCTGGATGATATTATGTTAAGTTAAATAAGTAAGACATAGAAAGACAAATACTGCATATTTCACTCATATGTGAGAACTAAACTTTGTCTTTGACAAATTAGTTTGATTATAACATGGCTGAGAGAGAATCTTTTTACACTGAGTCTAATTGGGGAATTTTTAGCTTGTAAGATTTGGATGTCCATATCTCTCTCAAGTATTGGGAAGCTTTCAATCATTATTGCGTAAAATACATTTTCTGTGCCTCCTTCAATAATATGATGCTCTAAATATTTGTTCATGTAGTGATGTTTCATAAGTTCTGTAGCCTCTCTTTATTCTCTTTTATTTATATATTTTTCTGACTTTGTTATTTCAAAGGACTTGTTTCCAAGTTCAGCAATTCCTTCTTTTGTTTGAGCTAGTCTTTTGTTGAAACTCTCAATTGTGTTTTTTATTTCATTCACTGAATTATTCAGCTCTAAGATTTCTGCTTGGTTCTTTTATATGATACTTATCTTATTGTTGAACTTCTCATTCAAATCACGAATTATTTTATTGAATTCATTGAATTGTTTGTCTGTATTTTGTTGTATCCTGAGTTTCTGTAA